>NC_079972.1:8175485-8487985 GCF_029852145.1 Microplitis mediator
AAATAATATTTTCACAAAAAAGGCTGAAATCATAAAACACCAAGTAACTGAGATTTTTAATAATTAAAAAAAAAAAAAATTTTTTTAATAAAAATGAAAAAAAAAATACTTGAACGTACTTGGTGTGCGCTGTTAAACTCAATTTTAAAAATTATTTAAGAGTAAAATATAAAAGTAAGATATTCAAAACATATCACATGACTGAATAATTAATTTTTTGCATTTACGCACACCAAGTACGTTCAAGTATTTTTTTTTTTCATTTTTATTAAAAAAATTTTTTTTTTTTTTAATTATTAAAAATCTCAGTTACTTGGTCTTTTATGATTTCAGCCTTTTTTGTGAAAATATTATTTATTATGCATTCTGAGATCAATGTTGAACGTGTACTTGGCGCAACCATTTACAGAGAATCTGTTTTTGGGGCGATTTCAAATTTTTTTGTAACAGATAATTTTTATTGATTTTACTACTCTTTCGATAAAAAAATTTTCTCTGGTATGGAATAATATTAATGAAATTAAGTAATTCCTTCAAGCTCCAAATTATTTTTTGAAGAGTTCCAATCCGTTCATTGTATACACATACAATAATTCTAATTTTGCTCTGTTAAGGAGGTTTAAGCGTTACTAAATGACTCAAAAGAGCATCTAAGCTTTTTCATTTCTTCAGCTGACAAAAATATGATTACAATTCTTTTTTTTTAATTGTAAAAATATTTTGTAGTTTATATACATACATTAATTAATGTTTAATAAATTAAAATATTTAAAAAATACTTTCGTAGTAAAAATTTTAAATAAGATATGACACCAGTACTCTTTGATAGAGATATTGGCAGGGTGTGGAGTATAGGGTGGGGACAATCGAATCGATTGTAGCGCCTGCAGTGGACGAAATACGCGTTAAATCGCACTTGTCTTGTGAATAGTTAAATGAAAGCAATGTTAAAAAATAAGAACAAGTAGTTGTTGTGTTGTTAATTGCAAAAATACTGACAGAAATAGTAATTGCAAGTTTTATACATTTCCATCTATAATATTCATCTTTGGCTAAAAATTATTACGGGGAATTTTTTAAATTACAAATTTTTAACCCAAAGTATTTTTAATTGTTGAGTTTTAAAATTTAAAATTACGAATAATTTAAATCACTTCAATTTCTTTACTTAATGCAAATTAATAATTTTAACTTTGAAAAAATATAATTATAATTATTTTAACTCATTTGTTATTATGACTATTATTGTTGTTATTATTATTATTACAAGCTAACCTTATGTCGTTCAAAATAATATTTATTTTGTATTTATTAAAATTTTTTATACTTATTTTTTTCAGTACAATCTACTCTATATTTTTCCACCTTTCAAATGTGGTATCACACATATATTTCGCAATCTTTAAAAATTTTAATTATTTGTTTATAAAAACTTTCCGTATTCTCTCTGTGCTTTTTGAGGATGATTTAATGCGGTCGACAGATGTCGTTTTCGTCGCGCACCTTGCCAATACAAACATGTGTGTATACGTACATAACCGCTTAAGTCGGGTGTTTAGCAAAAATTTAAATATAAATAATTTCCCTTCATTTAAAAATGGAGAAAAATGTTTATCGCTTAAACTGTTTTATTATACTTCATGTTTGCTTATTGGAGTTTCTACCGAGAAGACCAAAAAAAATTTTTTTTTTTTTTCATTTTTTATGTTTTTAAAATTGGCGCCACACAACAGGTGTCTCTGACAGTGTTGCCAAGACGTCTTTCCTCCATGTCGCCTCAACTCACTAACCACTAAAATAATTTTTTCAACTCAATTTTTCTCTATGTTTTAACGATGACAATAACTTTTAAATATAGAATTTGGCTTTACACGTATTCAACTTTCTTATGTTCGTTTCTGAGAACTCGAAGTTGGAATGTTGTCAGCGAAAAAAATTCATATTGCTAGGGGCATAGGAGCTCATATATAAAGATTTAATAAACACGATTTTTAATCATTCTTATCTTAATAATCATACGGTAACTCCTCGTATAATATTAACCATTTCGCGAAGGATGTTATTGTTGAAAAAAATGAAAGTTATTACACAGGTAAATAAATAGTTATCTCCTTTTAACTGTGCAACATCACATGTGGAATATTTATTATTATTTGTATCTATATTGTTAGACAAGTTAAGAATAGTATATTACACACCTAGGGAAGTAAAGTAAGAAATGTCTCAGATCACATGTAATTGTTGGCCGAGGCGAAGCCGAGGTCAACAAACATGTGGTCTGAGGCTTTCTTATTTACTTCCCTAGGTGTGTAATATACTATTAACGTTAAATTTTGGCGCGCCACCGAATTAGCGGTAATGCTGCTCCCTGGGCCGAGTTTGACAAAAACGGAACCCCATTGTCGTCAAAAACAGAAAAGTCCGAAGTTAACGGAAATTTGACAAAAATTCAAGGAAACTTTTGCTAAAGCAAACTGTGCTATTAGGGTAGTAAACTTAATTGCTTAAAATATAACCATGACATAAGTGTAAATTGACAGAATAATAACCGCAAATTATACTCTAACCCTAATAGCACAGTTTGCTTTAGCAAAAGTTTACTGTACAAAAGTTTCGTTGAATTTTTCTTCAAATTTCCGTCAACTTCGGACTTTTCCATTATTTACGACAAGTTCTATGCAATTTACTATTGAATTTGAGGTAAATTTACTGCCAGAATTAGAATGCAAATTCACATCAAAAGTTGACTAGAAAAAAGTTGTCCTTAATTTTCAGGCAAATTTTATGTCAATTTATCGTTAATTTGATTTGAAAAATTGTTAAGTATATTTTTACGCTCAAATTGTAGATAATTTTACGTATAAATTTGCTTACCTTCTGAAATGGTAGGAATGAACATTACCGACCGCTTTTTTTTCGTACAAGTTTACCTTAAAATTGGAGAAAAATTAACCGCAAATTTTTATTTTCAACTTTTGCTGTGAAATTGTCTGCAAATTCGGGCAGCAGATTTCAGGTAATTTCAATGCAAAGTGGCTATTAGGAAACTTTTGCTGGCATTTTGCCGTCCAATACCAGCCGTAAATTTCGAGTGAGCTGAATTTCTAATTTAACATCAATTTGCAGATAAAGAGGTTATTAAAATAGTTCAAGTCGTACTCATGTTGTTGTCAAACTTAAATATATTTCATCAGATTTCTGTACAATTTGATAGCAAATATATGTCAACTTGTTGTTCGGTTGTTTTTCTATTTACGATATGACAGAAACTTACGGTCAGAATTCGACGTAAAGTTGACTGCCAAGAGCTGATGCTTTTCTCATAGTTGACACCAACTTTCCTGCAACTTTCCCCAATCAAATAGCCAGGATTTCTGAGCAAGAGATTACTTATATTTTTCCGCCTAATCATAGAAGTAGATTTCCGTCGTTAAATTTTACGTTAATAATAATATGCGGGGAAAATGGTTACTGAAGCAGATAACCAAATTTTTTGAGTATACTTTTGCTCACTGAAAGTTTCCATTCATTTGACGACAAATTGTTGCCAATTATAAGTAAGATAAATTCCAATAATTATCAACTGCCATTTTTGGAAGGTAAGTTTATGGGAGGAGTAGCCTGAAAGTTACGAGAAAGTTACCGAAAAACAACAATTGTTTTCAATTTGACAGGAAGTCATTCAAAAGTTATGGTTAACTAATTAAACAACAATTCTCTACAGTCGATTCTACGTCAATTTCTGGCAGTTGTATCCCTGATAGCAAAGTTGGCCGCAACTTATCAACAACCTACTGCCGCAACCTGTTGCCAAGTTGGCCGCAAAAGTTGGCATTTCCATAAGTTGACGGCAACTTCCCGAGAAACTTGTCGACAACTTTCAGCTTGTGTAACTGTTGCCGACAACTTGTCTACAAGTTGCTCAGAAACTTGGTGACAGGTTGCGGCAGTAGATTGTCGCCAAGTTTCTGAGCAACTTGTAGTCAACAGTTACACAAGCTGAAAGTTGTCGACAACTTTTCGTCAAGTTGGTCGCAACTCAGGTACACCAACTTTTTGATCAGAAACTCTGGCTATCAGGGATTCCACTCAATCAAAATAACTGTATTACTTCAGATTCTTTTCCACAACTTTCCATCAACACTTCCTTTCAATTTCATATTGTAGTCAAAAGTTGAAATATCTCATATAATTGGCAACAGCTTGTCGTCAAGTTAATGATAATTTTTGCTGAACAAACATTGACTCGGCAAACCTGACTACCCAAATAGCCATTTTAGCTTGAAATTGACGGTAATTTGGTGTTGAAATTACCTGAATTTTAATGCCTAAATTTGCTGACAATTTGATAGCAAAACTTGAAAATACAAATTTACGGTTAATTTTGCTTCAATTTAAAGGAAACTTTTTACAAAAAAAAAAGTCGGTAATGTTCATTCTAACTATTTTAGAAGGTAAGGGAATTTATACATAAAATTGTCTCCAATTTGACGGTAAAAAAATACTTAACAATCTTTCAAGTCAAATTAACAATAAATTGACATAAAATTTGCCTGAAAATTGACGACAACTTTTTTCTAGTCAAACTTTTGAAGTAAATTTGCATTCTAATTCGGGTAGTAAATTTACGTCAAATTAAATAGCAAGTTGCATTCAAATTGTCATAAAAAATAGAAAAGTCCAAATTTGACGGAAATTTGACGAACAATTCAACGAAATTTTTGTAAGTAAACTTTTACTAAAGCAAATTGTGCTATTATGTGTGATGTCCCATCGCGATCCACCTGCCCGATCGAAATGACCCCTCGCGGAGTTAACAAACAATCTCTTACGCGGGTTATTTAAATATAATTATATTTAAATAAATCGTGGGAAATTCTTGGGTTTTTCGGAAGTAATAAATAAGAGTAATAAAACATCTGGTCACTCGAAGCTTGTTTAAAATAAAATTATAAACAAAAAAACCATAAAAGGAACTTATGTTTGAAATCCTTTGTTCGTTAAAATTAAGAGAAAGTTTTGTAGACATTTGTAAGTTATTTATAAAAATTCCGTGTATTTTGTATTTAAGTAGTTTTAGAGATTCAAGTACCCTGCCATAAATTTTAATAAGAAAATTTCTTAAAACTGTTATGTATAAAAAACTTGAGTAATGGAGGGTAAGCCGATTAGAGACCGCAATAAAATTCGAGCGGTCCAAACATCTGTAAGGGTGAAAGCCTTGGACCTAATGGCGGGAAATACCACATGACTCCAGACAACGTAGCAACTGTAGAAAAGGATCGACCAAGCCACGGAACGGAGGATTCAACCTCGAGGGGCGGAGATACTCTGTGACGTCATGAGGCCCCGACTACGTCCCCACATCAGCCAATAAGAAAACCTTACCCCGCCATAGTCTCCAGGGCTGACGCCCCTTCTAACTTAGAATAATTTTAAGATTGATTTTGTAAAGCAGAATTAGCCAGAAGCTCGAGCGCGAACGTCGTTGTACTAAGCAAAGATATACTTACAATTAAAAATTGTTCAACCAACTTAGAAAACCTCGTTTTTTCTGAACAGCCTTTCACCAATTCATAATCAACCTACCAGAGCTGAGTATTTAAATACTCCCGGGCGAAGTGGCCCTAGTATACGCTAATTAATTTATAGAGAATTAATTAATCGACCTCCCGATAGGTGGAGGTCATAACATATGATATCTAAGTATATATATATATATATATATATATATATATATATATATATATATAGTTATAAGGTTTCCAATAAGATACACATACTATAGAAATTTAATTTTGTTAAGTTGCTAACCTGAAGAGATTTCTATTGAAAAAAAATTTGAGTTAGCTACTTTCATTGCATACTACGATATGAAGTCAGCTGAAAGGCGAAAATTAGACAAAAATCGGAATTTTTCTCTGTGGATCCCTAAATCGGCGCAAGAGAAATTTTTTAAAAATTGTTTTTTTATTAGATCATAAAATTACGAAAATTATGAGTAAATTCGATAGAAATAAGATAATTATTAATAAATAAATAGATAAAATATAAAAATATGCTGTATTTATTGATAATTATCAATTTAAAATCATTGAAAATACGAGTGAGGTTAAACAGGCCTCTGACTCGGGAATAGAGACACACACAGTCGCCTCGCGCCGCCCATGTACACGCACACATATTATGTGTTTGAACGTGTACTTGGCGCGAGACACTGCCGTGTCTCCGGATATATTATCGGTTATATAAAATAAGTAATTCTTATCATTTATTCTATCATAATTATAAATAAATAAATTTAATAAATCTTTCTTTTTTAGTTTTATTATAAGTATAGTATACATTTGATATATTGATAGCATTCCATTTATACAATTTTACATATAAACCATCATGAAAACGTCGTTTGAAAAATATTGAAACAAATAACATTATATTTATTTGCTATTATGTTAACAAAAAAGTTAATTGAGAAATGTCTGTAAGTAAAAATCTTCCTTATTGCTATAAAGAAAAGCGCAGTGAAAATAATTTTGTACACATTTTAACACAATATTCTTAAAAATTAAATATTTTAGTACTTATTTTAAAAATTTTTATATTTTAATTGATTTTTTATTCAATTACGGATTATGAAGAAAAAATAATGTTCCAAGTAATGAATACTTCACTATCTTAATTAATTTTCGTATTATTAAAACAACATTTCACTAAAGATATGTATGCTATTTAACCCTCTGAGGCTTCTGGGCGTTTCCCCCACTTTGCGGACACTTCGGCGGGCGGCCCATATCCGCGTTAGTGTGTGTCCATGTGCTCTTATGAGCAGTAGCGTACCTATTAGACCAGAGAACGGACAAAAAGTATTTGGTAAATTCCAAATTTTTGAAAAAGCTAATATAATTTTTTTTTTCAATTTAATGCTTTAAAGAAATATTTTATTGTTATTAAATAATTATTTTACTTTGAGAAAAGTTTAGAACATAATCTGTTACATACTAAAATATGTTTATATGTATCAATAAACTATTATTTACCTTCAATATTATTATTTTCAATATTTATATCATCATCGTCCATAAATGAGCAATTCGAACTGTCACTATGATAATCATCATATTCTTGTATGTCATCATCACAAACTTTTTTAGCTGGTTTAACCTTTTCTTTGTTTATAATTTTTTTCTTTATCGGTTTCTTTAATATTTTGCCTGGTGTATTTTTCTCTTTTAATTTTGATGAATTTTTAGGCTTCATTTTGAAAAGCTTTTGTAATGCATAATTTTTAAATAAATAAAATATATGACTAGCTCAAACGCTCTTGATAACAATGTTTTGAACGGGGCACCAACAGAACCCATTTAACAGCTGATAGACGGCACTGACTGAGCACGAGTCTCGTAAATTCAGGTAGTAGGGACAATGAGCGCACGTCATTCGCAATCCCTACTCCAGCGACGCGCGGCTCATTTTGTCCCATCTCGGCCTCAGAGGGTTAAATGACAAAATATCTCCGATACTATCGAATTATACTGTCATAGTAATTATTTAATTAATATAATTATCGTTGTTTATTTATTTATTTTTTTTCTTTTCGAAAAAAAAAATGGTTCAATCTGGTTATATGTGCACGTAAATTAAAAAATTCTACAATAATCATACAAATATATTTTATACTTGATTATTATTATCTTTTTACATTCAGCAGTCGGCTTGAGTTTTTTATGTAAAGTTATGCCCTGATTGGAAAATACGATTCGTGAGGATTAAAAACGATTAAAAATTTAGTCCTCATCAATCGTTTTTAATCGTCATAATCCTGATAGTTTTTCACATTTAATCGTCTCTAATCCTCAAATAATGATTAATTAAATTACGAATATAAACGATTAATGAGAATTAAAAATTTCAAATACTCATGAATCGTTTTTAATCTTCATTCAGAACCAGAAATTGCAATATTATTTTACAATTAAAAACGAATCATGAGGATTAATAGTATATTACATACCTAGGCCAGTAAAATAAGAAAAGTCTCAGAGCACATGTAATTGTTGGCCGAGGCGAAGCCGAGGTTGACAAACATGTGGTCTGAGGCTTTCTTTTTTACTGGCCAAGGTGCGTATACTATTTTTCTGCTCGACGAAGCCGGAAAGTTGCAACTTCGTTTAGGGCAGCGGCCCGAAAGTTGCCACTTTCCGGCCGGAGGGCAGAAAAAATTTTTAATCCTCATGAATCGTATTTTCTAATCAGGGTGGTTACTCTACTATTACAGCTATAACACATATTGGTTCGCAAGTAACATTATCGACATAAATTTTTTATCTTATTAATAAATGTTTCAACTATTCTTATTGATTTTACTTCTTTATCTAATCAATCAATAATAGTTTATACTAAACATTCAAATTTTTAATCGAATTGAATTAAGATTTTATATATCTACTAGCCGTTACCTGCCCGCTTCGCTGGGCGTAAATTACAGTTAAGTGATGATTTTTTTATTTCATGATTAAAAATATTTCTATAACTATGGCTTTGACCGATGACTTCCTCGGCAATTGTATTGATATTATTGTAATAAGCTATAAAGAACTAATGACAAAATGCAATTAGAAATAATTACACCACAATCATAACGATGAGACAAAAATGTTATTTGCTTATTTTTTTTTTGAGTTGAAAACATACGCGTCTCCTTCATCAGATCTCGGATAAAAGACGGAGTTCATAATATTTTGATTGAAATGTAATTATTTTTTGTTTTTTCTTTAACATAGATTCATCGAAGTAATTCAGTTAAAGGGTGTATAAAAAATTAATATCGTACCTTTGAAACCCATTTTACACTGAGAAAAAAAATTTTTTTCAAGTATATAAATGCTTGTATCATACCAAGTAAATATTTGTTTAATCTCAGTAAAAATGTACTCCGATCAAGTAAATTTTCTTAAAATAAGTATAGAAATTCTTAAATCAAGAAAATATTACTCGGTTGAAGTACATATTTTCTATGATTAAGAATATTATTTGTTTGTATAGTGCCGAGTAAATATTTCTTTAAATGAAATATTTATACTTGGGAAAATTTTTTTTTTCAGTATAGTACATACGTAAACGATATAATTAATCGTCATACTTAACTTAAACTCTGTAACACATATATTTAAAAAAAGGGAATATACTAACGTTTGACTGTGAATTTTTGACTGTGAAAATAAATTAAGATTTATTAAAAAATTATGATTTATCCATACCAAATTAAAATTTAGAGTTATTGTAAATAATTTATAATTCAAAATCATTCATTCATATAATTATTTTTTTAATTTTTTATAGTAACTATTATTTATTTATAGAATCAGCAACGCTGAGGCTCAGCGGCTCAGCGCTGATCCACGCTTGGGCTAAAATTGAATATTCGAGGCTCGGATTTCCAGTACTGACCCAAGTTTGGGCCAACATCGAATAACCGAGGCTCGGTTGCTCAGGACTGATCCTAACTTGGGCCAACATTGAACAGCCGAGGCTCGGTTGTTCAGGACTAACCCTAGCTCGGGCCAACATAAAAAAACCAAGGTTCGATTGCCCACGGCTGGCCCAGGCATAGGTCAACATCGAACTACCGAGGCTCGGTTGCCCAAGGCTGACCCGACTCTGATCCCGTCGTTCAAGACTGGCGGCTCCTACATGGGTAACCACTTGTTTTTTGTTTGTTTCCCTTTCTCGTTTATTTTATTGTAATATCTTTGCAGTTCAATATGTGCATCAGTGTTTTCGGTTCTCTTTCGCAAATTCCATCTCTCCGCTCGTTCTTTCCTTTTTTTCCATCTCTCCATAATTTTCCGCATCTTATTCTGGACCATGTTTCTTTGTCCTCACTTTTTATTTTATCTTTCCTCCACTCTCTAAACATGAATAAATGAAATAAGTGAATATTCACTAATTCTAAGAGCCAACCGAACCACTTTTTGAAATCAGTGGTTCGGTTTGCACTTCGAATTAGTGAATATTCACTTATTTTCACTAATTCATGTTTAGAGAGCAGTTTTTGTTTTCTCCCTCTGTTTTTATTTTTCTGTGTCGTTGCTTCTCACATCTTTGCCTTTTTTCCTCTGTTTCTCTCTGCTTGCTGTCTTCCGTCTCGCTCTTTTTGTTGTCTTTATTATCTCTTATTAGCCATTTTTCCATGCCTGCTTGCTCCACTCCCGTACCCGTCTTGATCCTCGCATTGTACATTTCTCCCGCTTAATTTAGCGTGCCTAACCTGTATCTTTACCACCCGCTTTTTCTGGTCAGCACTCTTATTTTTTGCTCAACATTTGCACTTCTTTCTTTTTTTTTTTTTGTTTATAATTCACTAATTTTTTTCTTTCAGTTTTTCACTTTTTTGTGATTTTGTATCCTTTATTTTCACTATTTTTTCACTTAGCATTATTCTCTCGTGGTATTTGCTTTCGCTACCTCTTAATTATTTTACTAATAAAATATAAAAATCTAAGCCATAACGTAAAATTAAACGTTAAAAAAATTAATATTAGTCAATCAATAACACATTTTTAATCCATTTCATAAATATTCGACATCGACTCTTCATCCATTGTATTTCGAGGCTTGATCTAAGCACGATTTTTGGTTTTCTGAGGTTTGGACCAGTTTTCATTTTTTTTATTTCAAAGTTCGGTCCAAGGCTGATTTTTTAGTACCCCAAAGCTTAGCCCAAGCGTAATGTTTTGGTTTTCTAAGGCTCGCCCCAGATTTGATTCGTACGTTTCTTGAGGCTCGGCTCAAGCCTCACTTTTTTGTTTCCCAAGATTCAGCCCAAAGCCTCGTTCTTTTGTTTCCCGAGGCTCGGAACATGGCCATCATCCAAGGCTTGAACCAAGGCTCACCCAACGGTTCGACCCAGGCTCGCACTAGGAATTGGCAGCAATGGCTGACGACTGCCTTATCCAATCGTTCTTTCCTACCAGGGATATTGTAAAAAAACATAATTAATTATGATATATTGATAATTATTTCATTTTTATTATTTATTGTGTGTGTTTCTTTATAAAAAAATTTATCTTGAGAACTGAATTAAGACTAATGAATTTTTATAATTATAAAAAAGCTTTCATTAATATTATTTGTCCTTATCTAATAATACTAAAAAGTCGCAATTAAAATTAATTTACAAATTTATCTGTCACTTTTATTAATTTTCTCATAATTATTTAAACTCTTAAATTTTACATTTTATAAATTAATTAATAATCAAATAAAAAATAAAATTAATTATTATATTCACGAAACTTCAAATGGCTTGGTAAACTGCGGTAGTACTTGATCTAGGCTCCGAGCGTAATTGGCTACGGCAATTGCTTAATGTCTAACAAACAAAACTGAAATATATTAAATGCTATGATCAATAAACTAATAATCACTACACCAAATAAAATATTTTGATTTAAATAAATTTTTAACTATATTATACACATTTTTCTCCGAATTTTTCTAAAATAGATAATAGTATATTTTTTTAACTTTCCGTTAAGAAAATTGAAAATTTTCAAAAATTCGGGAAGTTATTGGTTTCTATCCGATTTTTGAAAATCGAATTTCTATCAGATCTTGACGTTTTGAGGTTCTAGAAAGCTATTCTGACTAATTTCTAGATGATGTCCGAGTATATGTATGTGTGTACGTACGTATGTATGTAAATATCTGTAACTCTTGAACGGATGGACCGATTTTGATCGTTAAGGTGTTATTCGATGCGGCTTGTTAATATCTAGAAGCTATAAAGAATTTAAAAAAAATTTTTTTTTTAGTTTTTTTGAAATTTTTCAAAAACGACTGGCTAAATCAATTTCAAAATTTGATCAACTTTAGAACTTGATAAAACGCGTCGATTGCCACCTCAACCGTCTTAATCGGTGAATTCCTTTGAGAGATATCGTTGATGAAAGAAACTGTGAAAAACGTTTTTTTTTCTAATATCTACAAAAAAATTGAATCAATCGATTTCAAAATCTGATCAGCTCTAGAACCCAATAAAACGCGTCAATTGCAACCTTAACCGTCTCAATCGGTCAATTTGTTTGAGAGACATAATGGTAAAAAACTTTTTTTTTCGAAAACAACGGCATCCAAAAGTATTTTCGAGCTCGAAAACGTATTCACAACAATGTTTTCGAGCTCAAGGAGCTCGAAAATAGCAGGAAGTTTTAGGGCTGGCCCGCAGGGTCAATCGATTGACCGATTTTTTTTTTTTTTTATTCATTTTACTATTGATAGTATTTTTTCTTCTTCCTATACTTATCCTAAATACTTACGATTATATATTCATTCTATTGTACTTTTAATATTAAATTATTATCAAACTTGACATGTTGACGTGGTATTACAATATAATTATTATTATTATTTTTATAAAATCAAAATACTAAATAATTATAATGGATATGACATTCGGCTGTAATAAATTGAAAACTTTCTTAAAGTGCTATGCTATATCAAACATCTTCTATACTCACGAGTCAACGGCGGGAGTATGCCTACCTTACTTGCCCTAGTAGAAACGTAATCAAGTATCTGGCCAGTAACTGGCTAGTTTAACTAGACTTAAGCTAGGAACTGGCTGGTATAATATCCAGTAACTGTCTAGTAACTGGCCAGTTTTACTAGATAGCAAATAAAACATGGCGACTCTTGTTGATCTTGAGGTTATTGAGTATTAAATATTAATTTTATTACAATTAAAAATTATAATAATAACAACAACAACAATAATAATAATACACGGAAAAGTTATAAAATTTATTTATTAATTTATTATATTATATTTTTAAATATAAAACGAGAAACATTAATAACATAAAACAATAAAAATGATATTAATTTTTTTCAAATGATACACTGCGTTTATTTAGAAATGTTTTTGCACACATTGGCAAATCTGGGATAACTCCTCGTAAAATTTTTAATAATTCGTCCAGATGACAATCTGGAGTATTTGTTTTGATTGCCCACAACCGTAATTTGTTTATTGTGTCGATTTTTTTAACTTCATCCATTTTTTAAAATATATTACCGATTATTTTTATTTTGAAAGACACAATTTGTATTTTTTGTTAATTATTTGTATTGTTTCTTGATGTTTACTAAATATTATTCAACTTACAGGTTAAAGTGAAAAAATAAACATACACATACACTAGTATAAGTAGAACATCAGTGTGACCAATGTTTACGATTCAGTTATAGGTGGCGCAACTTCCAGTTTTTACCTAGTTTCACTAGCCAGTTACTGGATAAGATTGCTGGCCAGTTACTAGATATGAACGCTAGCCAGATACTAGACTTAATCGAGTAAAAAATTGAACATTTCTACTAGGGTGATACCCACTACCATCAACGATTTGCCTCAACCAAGTAATAACAATTATCCAAAATAGTTTTATTTCTTACCATTATTTTTTTATTATTTTTATTATTTTAACTTATTACATACAAATTAACAAATTATATTTATAATATACTTATTATTTTTTTAAAATATTTTACAATTTAATTTGATTCTTAATTTTTTGTTTTTTTTATTTTTTAATTATCAAATAACTTATCATCAATGCATCCATTTTTATTAATTTTTTCTTCGTTGATCATATTCTTGAATATTAAAGTTTTATTTTATATTCACAAAATTTTTACAAACTTAATAGAATACGGATAGATAGAATACACTTTTGTTTCGATTGTCGTTAGCTTCGGCTGAAAGTTAATAACTTCAATTAGGCTATAATAGTACTATACTAACGTATGTCTCAAACAATATCTTTAAAATTTTTAATTTATATTTATATACTTGGTACCTTGCACGTTTTTTTTTAAAATACATTCATTAAACTTTTTTTTTGAAACACAAAACATTTTATATTGATTTCCATCTTTTTCATCTTTAATATATTTACTAGGGTGGTTTATTTGGAAAGACTATTTGTTTTCACTCCTTTTTCAAAATGTTGTTGTAAACATAAAAAAAAAAAAAAAAAAAAAAAAAAAAACCCTCGAAGATTTGAATCACGGTGGAAACACCGTGGAAGTGTAAACACTGTGGATCCACCGTGGTTACCCGGTGGGTTTGTTCCATTTCACCACCGGGTATACACAGTGTATCCACTGTGATTACGCGGTGTATCTACGGTGATTCCACGGTGGCTTGACCACTGTGTATGCACGGTGTTTCCACTGTGATTACGCGGTGTATCCACTGTGATTCCACGGTGGCTTTGTGCTATTTCACCACCGTGATTCCACGGTGTATCCACCGCGTAATCGCAGTGGAAACACCGTGTCTACACAGTGGTCAAGCCACCGTGGAATCACGGTGGATACACCGCGTTATCACAGTGGTAAAATGGAACAAACCCACCGTGTTTCCACCGTGATTCAAATCTGCGAGGGAAAAATTTCCTGCAGTTGATTTTGAAGTTTTCCCATCTAAACCATATAGAAAATTTAGGATTTTTTTTGGTTCAATTCTCTATAGCTTGGCCGCATTTTAAGTCTTAAATTTCTCTGTAGTAATTTTACTGAGACTCTAATTGTTTTTTCTTTATAGGTTCTGAAAATCATTTTTTTTTTAATGAAACTTTGGATTTTTAGTTGACATCGTTCAAATAACGAAATTTTCAGTAAAAATGCAGATAACAATTTTTTAGGAGATTTTTTTTTTACAAATAAAATCCTTTTAGTTAAGCTGCTCAAGTTATTCGTTAACGTGATATAGGGATTTTATTAAATTTGTAAATAAAATATTTTTATTTTAATTTTAAATCAGTAAATAATTTTCTTTTTAATAATATAACCCATTAATGGAAAAATTAAATTTTATAAGCTTAAGAAACATTTTTGACTAATATTTTATTTACAAAATTAATAAAATTCCTATATCACGTTAATGACGAGCTTGAGCAACTTAATTAAAAGGACTTTTTTTGTAGAGAATTGAATTTCCTAAAAAAATCGTTTTTTTTTATTTTTACTGTAAATTTTTTTATTTAGTCAATATCAACCAAAAACCCAAATTATTATTTTAAAAAAATCATTTTCAGAACCAATAAAGAAAAATTAATTATAGTCTCAGTAAAATTACTACAGCGACTTTTGAGACTTAAAATGTAGCTAAGCTATAGAGAATTTAAAAAGAAAAAAAAATCCATATTTTCCATGTATTTTAAATGGGAAAACTATGAAATCTAATGTAAAGTAATTAAAGTTCAAATTAAGGGCTAAAACTTGCAGGGAATTTTTTCTTTTTTTCAATGTTTACAATAATATTTTAAAATGGGAGTGAAAAAAACATAAAATAGTTCCAAAGAAACCAGCCTAATATTTATACTATTATCAATTACATTTATGTTTTATTAAACATCGTTTATACTCGAGCGTCAACGACGCAAATGAAACTACTATCATACTTTATGCTCATCACTACTCACGCTTCGCCTCGACTAATTGATACATTTACAATTTTTTTTCCTTCATAATATTTTTTTGATTTTTTTCATTACTTTCTAAATTATTACACATAAATAATCAATATATTTAGTTTTTTTTTAAATCATATTTTACAATTTTTTAAATTAATTATTATAACGTATTGCTTACGTTTATCTAAAAGTAAAAAATATATAGAGAAAATAATAAAAAACCATCTATTTAATGGTGTACATCATCTATATATTTAATTGACGAAAACCCCCACTCTGTCCACAACGTTTTTTTACTTTCTCAAATTAATAAGGTAAGACTTGTAGTGGTTCAGCTTAGGTCTCACAACCTGTTATTTAGGATGTGTTCGTTAAACACGCCTCCGTGAAACATCTAAGCATGATGCACAAATCTTATCACCCTAATATAGCAGTTTAAACACATTGCCTTGTAAAGTTTTTGTATTAAGAACCCTATCGAAAAAATTCTTATGGAAATTCTAAATAGATTTTTCGTACTCATAATTTCCATCTAGTTTTTTATGCAGAAATAAATATACCTATCTAGCAATCAACATAAATTTTTTTAATCAATTGCAACAATTTATACCCAATATCAAAATATCGGTAAAAATTAAATAAATATATATACTACATAGTAATTATTTTCTTTTTATTAACCATTGCATTGAAATTGCATTTACATTTTTAATACCTTAATATTTTGACAACTAGATTACTAATATCATACATATTTTAGATAAAGATGAAATACAATAATAAATAAATGTTGTTTCAAGCAAAGTTTTCTGACACGAAAATAATTAAGACAATTTTGTAAAATACTTTTTTTTTTTCGATAAAAATTCCTAAGATCTTAAAACTTCCTTTTTTTTTAGATTTACAATGTTCCTAGCGGTATAAATTATAAACTTAGCTTTTACAATTGCTGTTCTAATGCAACTTTATTAAAATTTTACCATCATATTTCTTATTTTCTTGAATTACTTTCTATAAATTCAACATTTTCAAATCCACTTCAATATATAAATATATGCTGTAACGGCGCATTGAAATTTTTATTAACCATTATAAGTATAAAAACAAAGTCGACATTCTGGGCACTGTCTGCAACCCATTTACACTTTCTTGAACCAACTAATTTTGATTTGTTTGAACATCCTTTACTTAGCGCAGAATCTTTAGTTAATAATCTTCATAATCATAATAATAACACAATTTTTGTCTCTCATTTTTGCAATTTTAGTATTGAGAACGTTTACGTTGTTGATAACTGAACTAACACTTATAATCCTTCGCAGATTTGAATCACGGTGAAAACTCGGTGGGTTTGTTCCATTTTACCACTGTGATTACGCGGTGTATCCACCGTGATTACACGGTGGCTTGACCACTGTGATTACACGGTGTTTTCACTGTGATTACGCGGTGGATACACCGTGGAACCACGGCGGTGAAATTACCCAAAGCCACCGTGGAATCACGGTGGATGCACCGCGTAATCACAGTGGAAACACCGTGTATACACAGTGGTGAAATGGAACAAACCCACCGTGTAACCACGGTCGATCCACGGTGTTTACACTTCCACGGTGTTTCCACCGTGATTCAAATCTGCGAGGGATGTTAATAATGAAGAAGTTCACGATATTGATAACTCGACTAACAATAATAATAATAATAATAGTAATAATAATAATAATAATAATACAATGTTCGCTTCTAATTTTTTCGATGTTAGTAATGAAGAAGTAAACGTTGAAGATAACTAATAATAATACAGCAGGCCCTCGTTATAACACTACGCGTTATAAGACTCTTCCTCTCAATTCGTTAAAACTCGCTCGGAACGCTTCCCCCACCAACAAATCAATAAAAGTTTTGCGCCGAAATATCGTTATAAGATTGACAACAATTACGACTAAAATTGAGATAAAATGTACAAACATGAAGATTTGAGATTAAATAATCTATTTTCATAAAGAATACTTGAAATTTCGTGGTATCACATAATTAATTAACCAGAAAAGAACGACAAAATTCTGTTTATTGAGGATTATATATACGAAAAAGATTCACTATATAATAGAGTAGAGTTGAACCGAACACATACATAAAACGCAAAGCCGCGGTAGTCTTATAGCGAGGTCCTACTGTAATAATAATAATAATAATAATAATAATAATAATAATAATAATCCTTGGGTCCCTCCGTCTCCTTAGACAAAGAAACTTGGCCTGCTGCGCATGCTGATCATCTTGTTGATGAAGCATCGCAGCAGTAACGATTTGGCGCTCAGGTGAGGCCGTCGGTAGGGTCGAACTACCGGGGATAACCCCCTGATCATTTAACAGAAAAAGAAATAATAATAATAATCATAAGTCCCAGTGCTTCTCTATTCTTTCGGTGTCCTTAAATGGACCCGAAAAGAGCTTAGAGATCTCGATATCAAGACTCGTAAAGTCATGAACATCAATCGGAGCATGCACCTCAAATCCTCAGTCACCAGATTTTACCTTTCCCGGCACATCGGAGGGAGAGGTCTACAGAGCTTGGAGTGTCTACACGATCCCTGCAGATTAAGATGACTTCCTTATGCAAATTATTCATAGTCATGAAATTGGGCATAAGGGAGCGTTTTTATATAACGCAGCAAAGCACGCGGCAAAATCCCTCGGTCTCGGAAGAGTAAACCCTCTCATTGAACTCCCTAAGGAGGAATTTAAGAGTGTCGTCAGGAATGCTGAGCAGCAAAAACTGCTCAGTACACAAATGGACAAGTCCATGCACAGCGTGTTTTTCAAACACGTGCGTGATCATGGCTTGTCTACCCAGCTGACGTTTTCCTTCCTTAAGTCAGCTGGCCTGATGTCCGAGACCGAAGGCTATATTTTTGCTTGCCAAGATGGTGTAATCAGCACTCTTGAATACCGTACAAAAGTGATCCAGATACAGCTACCCGACACACTATGTAGGGTGTGTAAGCAACATCCTGAGACGCTTATGAATCTCTTGTCAGCATGCCCTGTGCTGGCAAGAAGTGCATACGGTCAGCGTCACAATGCTGCTCTGCAAGTACTTTATTACCACCTTAGATATACGCACGGTATCGATAAAACACCAGCGCTGCCTTATCTGCCAGGAGATATTCCGCAAGTTGTTGAGAATGACCGTTGCCGTATTTATTGGAACGTGCCATTTGCAACAACGCGGAAAATCGACCACAATAAACCTGATATTGTGCTCTTCGATAAGACCACTCGTGACATTTATGTCATTGAGTTTTCAGCACCTGCTGAATATAAAATCACGGTCAAAGAAGAACACAAACACAAAATATATCAGGATCTCCTGTTTGAAATTGGTAAACTTTACCAAGGCTATCGTGTCAAGCTTGTCGTACTCATTGTTGGCGTCCTAGGAGGGATGAAACAGTCTTTCGTGTCTGCGTTAGCTAGAATACCAACTTGTTCAGCGCAAGTTGAGTTTCTGGCATCGCGGATGCAGAAAGCTGTTTTCCTTGGATCCCTCCGTCCCCTAAGGCAACGAAACTTGGCCTGCTGCGCATGCTGATCATCTTGTTGATGAAGCAGTAACGATTTGGCGTTCAGGTGAGGCCCTCGGTAGAGTCGGGCTTCCGGGGATAACCTCCTGAGAGTCCACTGCGTTTTGGGACCAGGACAATTCATCCCCGACAATTCATCCCCGCGACAATTCAACCTTTGATAATTCATCCCCGACAATTTATCCCCGCGAGGACTGATCACCACGACAATGACTCCCAATCATATACAGTAGAAACTCTGTAAGACAAACATCGATCAGTCGCAAACCTCCTAACTCGAAGAAATGTTTCATCCCCTTCCCTCCAAGCCCCAAAACCTCCGATGTTCGAAATTTCTACCCTCTATAAGTCGAAATAAGTAGTAAGTCTACAAGCTATTTCTGTACATTTTTACCCTCCATCTCGAATTCATACACTTGGACCTCTTCATCTCGAATTTAAAATTATTACCGTATGTAAATATCTTATTAGGATTACCAGTTCTACGAAATGGTAATAGAATTTATAGCTGACGTCAGGTTTTCTGTTGGCGATTGTAAAATTATCATACCTTTAGACGTAGTTAGGATTCACTGCAATACACATCAATTTCGACAGCTCCTGTTGCCTAACTCGAAATCCTCTATACCTCGAAAACTCTATAATTCGATTTTTTTTTGCCTCTCCCTTAAAGTTCGAGTTATAGAGGTTCTACTGTAATTTTATACCCAAGATAATATATATTAAAATCAACTTAAGATAAACACAAATAATTAATTAAATAATCGAAAAAATAAAATAAAATCACCAAAGAAAATATAATATCCGTGGATACTATTTCATATATTTTGTGTACGAGTGTAACTGTCGAAATATACCCACACACAAAAAAGTGTGAAAAATAGCGCTCTTTTTTTACGAATTTTGTATGTGTGCAATCTAAAAAATATACCCACACATAAAAAGGTGTAAAACATAGCGCCCTTTTTTCACAAATTTTGTGTATGCACGATTAAAAAAATATGCCCACACATAAAAAAATGTGAAAAATTGCTCTAGGCCCCAGGACCTTTTTTTTATTAAAGTTTATTAAAAATGTCTTGATTTCTATTAAGAATATCAGAATTGAGTAATAAGTTGTCGGGGATAAGTTATCAAAGTATGAACTGTCGCAGGGGTTAATTGTCGCGAGGATGAATGGTCCGGGATGAATCGTCGGGGATGAATTGTCTTGGTCCCAAAAAGCGTCACACCCCCCCCCCCCTCCTGAGCATTTAACTTAAAAGAGAAATAATAATAATAACAATACCTAGGTATTATTATAATAATATTTTTAAAAGCTCTTAATGAGAGGTAGTAACGTAAATTTATATTCTCAGAGGTAAATGTAATAGATCTAACGGCACGTTAGTGTACATGATAGTAATGATGGGTAAATTAGCAGTATGATTTTACTTTGATGTGCATTCCGTAGAATTTATATCGTGTGGATTGTTACGTTATCATCAATAATTTAATATTTTATACATATATGTATCTACTACAGAGTTATAATAAATAAAGACCGTCTGAAGAGAGCAACTAATATTTATTGTATAAAAAATAGTTTTTTTTTTCAATGATGTAATTTTTTATCAATGTACATAAAAAAAATATTCAATCATCCGTAGATAAGAATTATATATCTTTGAGGTTTTTCATTCGAAAGCACCTTCTTGGATGACGACTCGTGTACGGCAAACCCAATTTATTTCGTTGAAGCAAACATGTAGGAACTTGGATGCTTCCGATTAAAAAATTAACATATCGTAATACATCAATTGACAATGGAGTATTTATATATATATTTTTTTGCTCCATATCTATACCTCGTACTATTCCTGTTAAATTAAAATTTATTACATGAGATATTAATATAAAATAATAAAATAAGTTTAAGAATTTACTAAATTCAAAATAAATATCAATTTTATATTGTATTTTATTTTTTTTTTAAATATCAATATTGGAATTTATTCAAACAAATGATAACAAGAGAGTCTTAAGGAATTTCTTTGAGCTTGAACACAAATATTTAGCTACTTGAGTTTACGATAAACATATACCGGAAATAAATATAACCATCGGTTCTCAAATTTAAACACCACGTATTGAAATTTAAATTAATTATCACATATCAATGTGCCAGTGCTTTAAAAATGCAAAAATGTTTATTAATATTTATATTTTAAATAAATTATTCCAATATGGTAAATTTAAATAAAGTCTCGTAATCAGGTGTTAAAATGTCGCGTCACTAATTCCAAAAGGACATATTTTTATACGCTCTTTTGGCTTTAGTCGCTAATAGCTAATCATATCGTAAATTTATTCTGAAGCTAAAAATTCGGAAAAAAAATTTCGAAAGCCAAAAGGGCGTATAATTTAAGGGAGATCAATGATGTGAAATAAACCGATTCTCGAAAGTACATGTTTCAAAATTGCTGCAGTATTAACTCGAAGACAAATTATCTGATCGATTTGATTCTTATTGCAGCTTCTTTTGTATATGTTTTTCCGTACCATAAACCTCCTTACAGGGGCAGAGGCAGCCGATCGGTTCATGTGTGGCTCGGGCGATCATCAAAGTTAAGCAGCACCGAGCGTGGTTACTGTTTGGCTGGGTGACCGCTTAGCCATGCATTGAGCTTGATCGGACGTCTCTGTGCGCTAGGCGCGGACTGAAGAGCCAGTGATCGGTAAAATGGGAATTTTATCGATCACTGGAACTTCACCTGCTCCGAAAAATGACAGCTGTACTGGCAAAAGGTTTTCTCTGTGGTTTCCCTTTGCCGCTATACTCCCACGGCAAAAAGGTGGGGTATAGGGCATCACGTAATGATGCAGTACAGAAGCACAAGTCGGTCCACAGCCGCATGAAAAAGAGGAGGGAATAGAAAAAGGTAGCGATTGCGATTAAAGGCAAGAAGTGTAAAAGGCATAAATATGCTATACACTGTTAACAATAATAATAAATAATACCATAAACCTCCAGTTTTCCGATCGAATACACGGAAAAAAAATTCGACGAAAAATTCCAATATTACTATCGTAATCCTGGACTATACTTTTATTATCTGTAACATTCAAATATATGATACGAAAATTTACAGTTTTTAAAAGATTTTTTACTATTCACTATCGTAATTTCATTAAGAGTTTATTGTAATCAATTCAATAAGAAATATTACAATGTTACTATCGTAAATAGTAAAAGAATAAAAAATAAGATTTAATTATACTATTTATTCTTTTATTCTTCCTTTTAATTTACAGTGCTGCCTCTATGTTTTTACAATACAAGCTACAAAAATTACGATAGTTGGATTGTAAATTTTCTGAAATGGTATAGTATATGCCATCTGAAGCGTTTACGTATGAAAGACAAGTGTTGTCACAAACCATGATGTGATGCTTGTATGAGTGTATATATATATATATAAATACAAATGATGACATCTACTTTGTCTGTATTATTTGTGGTTCAACTATATATATTTATAAATCAGTTCATCTTTATCCACAGTGTAGTGCAGAAATAGAGGTTATTATTCATGACGTTTTTCGGACAATTGTAAATAAGAAATTTAAAATAAAAACTGTACTTTCGTCATTACAAACCTACATAGATTGTGGAATATAATAATTTGGTGGTGTAAGTATAATTATTATTATTCAATTTTTATTAAACTTAATATTCTGTGGGTATATCGTATGATCCTGAAGTTGGCAGATAATTAGTAATTTTCGGATTTTTTTTTTCACCAAAGAAATTACAAAAAAAAAAAAACTAAAAAAATACACATGTAGAAAATTTAAAAAACTATGGGTGCAATTTTTTTAAATATTTTTTTTTTAATTATTTATCGTCTAAAAAAAAATCCAAAAATTATTAGATATCTGCTAACTTCAGTATCATGTATATCGTTCGTTTTAAAATCATTTATCTGGACAAGAAGTTTATTTTTATAAACAATTTAGTAGTATTTTGTGGTCATAGGATAAATGATTCTAAATGAATGAAAATTTATTTTTTCTAATAAATTCAATTCTCCTAATTTTGTTACAGGATAATCTTCATTTGTCGACAATGAATAATTTTACCCGGCTTTGCGAGAGGTAAAACATTTCAATAACCTCAAATTATGGACATTCAACATTTCTTTATGATACTGAAGTTAGCAGACGCCTAATAATTTTTGGATTTTTTTAAAAATGATAAATTATAGAAAAAAAGTATTCGAAAAAATTGCACCTATGGTTTTTTTAATTTTCTACATGTGCGTATTTTGAATACAAATAAATGAGTTATTTATTCATAAATTTTATATATACCAAAAAAATATGTTTGAAAAAATATTAAATAAATGTTTTATTATTACTACTTCAACATGTTTTATTTTTATTTCGAGATTGTATTTTCCTTCTCAATTTAACTGTTAAAAAAAAAAAAAAAATTCCAAATGATAAATTTTTCTTTTTTATTAATTATAAGTTCTACTTTTTTAAGAAAATATATTTTACTCCATTGACTTCTAATTATTATTTTATATTTAAAGAAATTCTACATTACCGACTCATTCATTTTACGATAGTTGTATTAGAATTTATGTTAACACAACTTGTATAATTTACTCTATAGTATCTGATTTTTTCTTTCTGGTAGTAGTATAAATTATAAAATAAAAATTACGATAGTCTATTGTAAAAATTATTATTGAAAACTTATAGTCCAGCGTTACAATACTATATAATGAAAATTACGATAGTTAAATCGTAAAAAATCCGTGAATTTTTTTTCCGTGTAGATAATGTAATTTTGAAAGGCCTAAAATCATTAAATTTTAACGCGAAATCCGAAACTTTTTTTAAAAACTCCATTTTGGTAAATAAAATTTTTAACTTCCCGCTAAGAAAATTGCAAATTTTCAAAAAAGGGAAGTTATTGGTTTCGGTCCGATTTTCGAAAATCGAGTTTTCATCAAATGTCGACGTTTTGAGGTCCTAGGAAACTATTCTGACTATTCCCGGGTGGACGTCCGTGTGTGTGTGTGTGTGTGTGTGTGTGAACTTTTTTTTGTCCGACGATATCTTTGGAACGGATGAACCGATTTGAACGTACTTGGTGGCGATCGAAAGAGCTCACCAAAACTTAGCCTTGATTAGATTTTGGGGTAAATCGGTCATGTAGTTTACAAGTTATACAAAGAATAAGAATTAAAAATTTTTTTTTATTTTAGTTTTTTATTGATTTCTCAGAAACGACTTATACGATCAACTTCAAAATCTAATCAGCTCTAGAACTCAATAAAACACGTCGATTGCCGCCTCAATCATCGAAATCAGATAATTCGTTCGAGAGTTATCGCGGGAGAAAGAAATGGTAAAAAACAGTTTTTTGCGAATATCTTCGAAACAACTGAACCAAACAATTCCAAAATTTTATCAGCTCTAGAACTCAATAAAATACGCCAATTGCCGCCGCAACCATCAAAATCGGTCAATTCATTCCTGAGATATCGTGGGAGAAAGAAATGCTAAAATCGGTTTTTTTAACTTCCCGCTAAGAAAATTGCAAATTTTCAAAAAAGGGAAGTTATTGGTTTCGGTCCGATTTTCGAAAATCGAGTTTTCATCAGATGTCGACGTTTTGAGGTCCTAGGAAACTATTCTGACTATTCCCGGATGGACGTGTGTGTGTGTGTGTGTGTGTGTGTGTGTGTGTGTGTGTGTGTGTGTGTGTGTGTGTGTGTGTGTGTGTGTGTGTGTGTGTGTGTGTGTGTGTGTGTGTGTGTGTGTGTGTGTGTGTGTGTGAACTTTTTTTTGTCCGACGATATCTTTGGAACGGATGAACCGATTTGAACGTACTTGGTGGCGATCGAAAGAGCTCACCAAAACTTAGTCTTGATTAGATTTTGGGGTAAATCGATCATGTAGTTTACAAGTTATACAAAGAATAAGAATTTAAAAAATTTTTTTTTTTTGGTTTTTTATTGATTTATCAGAAACGACTTATACGATCAACTCCAAAATCTAATCAGCTCTAGAACTTGATAAAACGCGTCGATTGCCGCCTTAGCCATCTCAATCGGTTAATTCGTTCGAGAGTTATCGCGGGCAAAAGAAATGGTAAAAAACGGTTTTTTGCGAATATCTTCGAAACAACTGAACCGAACAATTTTAAAATTTTCTCAGCTCTAGAACTCAATAAAATACGCCGATTGCCACCTCAACCATCAAAATCGGTCAATTCGTTCGTGAGATATCGTGGGAGAAAGAAATGCTAACATCGGTTTTTTTCAAAAACAATGGCACACAAAAGTATTTTCGAGCTCGAAGAGCTCGAAAATGCATCCACAACAATGTTTTCGAGCTCAAGGAGCTCGAAAACAGCGGGAAGTTTTGGGGCTGGCCCGGAAGGTCAACCGATAGACAGATTTTTTTAAAACAATGGCACACTAAAGTATTTTCGAGCTCGAAGAGCTCGAAAATGTATCCACAACAATGTTTTCGAGCTCGAGGAGCTCGAAAACAGCGGGAAGTTTTGGGGCTGGCCCGCAGGGTCAACCGATAGACAGATTTTTTTTTTTTCGATCGTGGGTCATGGCACGGCCAATACCTTCTAACTTAATGAACTTTTTGGTTTTTTAAATTTCATGCACTGTGAAGGTCGCTTTCACTGCAGCAGTGAGGGGACTTCTTTTTTTGGAGCCTTAAGAGATTGAGAATAATTTGCTGAATTTTAAATTTTTTAATCCAAAAATTTTGACATGTATTATTTATCTACAAATATATCCTTAAAAAATTAAAACATTCCTTGCAGTAATTTTTTTTTTTTAAATTCCCAAAAATCATCTTTTTTCAGGCAGCCATACTAGTGGTCTCCTTAAGCTAAATGCCCTTTTGGTTTTCAAAGTTTTTTTTTTTTTTTTTTTTTTCAATTTTTAGCTATAAAATAAGTCTATAAAACGATTGGCAATGAAAATAAAATTATATGCCCTTTTGACTTTTAAGAGTTTCCCAAAGCCAAAAGGGCGCATAAAATATGTCCTTTTGGAATTAGTAACGCCATATATCAGTCGATTAATAAATGAATTAAAAAATACTTACCAAAACCATAACACGTAGCCACAGGTGCTCGTACTAAAACTTTTGGATAAGATACCTTCTCAGTATTGCATTGCTCATCATCCAAATCAATACCACTTAAAGCAACAATATTACCATTGATAACAGACAGTACGTGAGAAACAACCGGATATCCAAGTGATACTTTAACAGCCGAAAATGGAATTTGATACGGCGTTATCTCATTGATAGTTGTTGGTACACTTGTCAAGGTCATGTATGACTTTGTGTTATTTTTAGCTTTTGTAATATCACTTAAATAAGTGAGCATTACAATTTCTCTCAATTGATCAAGTTCTACGATCCAAGTTTTGCTGTTTTTATATAGAACCTCAGCGTCGGAATTTACAAGATAATGCTTGTATTCTTTCAATACAGGATTATCCAAAATTACCCTACTTAGTTCTGAATTTCTCTGTTAGACAATAGTTTAATTATTACTAAAAATTACATAAAATATTAAAATATTATGAAATAATTAATTGTATTTACCTCATTAATAACAACTTGATGTTTTAATAAATTATTATAATTACATTCAGCCTTCTTAGAATTTATTTGAATAACATCTGTTGGTTTAATGCTCTTAATAATATGGCACATAATATTCCAACCAATACGTTTACAAAAACCCATAGTATTTACAACGACTGGTATTGGATTATTTTGTTTATCTAAATATCTATTTAAACATTCAATTATATTTTTAATTCCATCAATATAATTTGTCAAGCAACGAGTTACGTCAATTCCACCCATATAAATTTGATGATAAGGTGTTTGTAAATGAGTAAAATTAGGACCTAACAGTGGTTTACGAACAATAGTCATAGAAATACATCCCGCTGGAGTGAATTCACATTGTCTTAGATCAAAATCTAATACTAAAACTTGGTCAGTTTCGTGTAATAATTTATTAACAAGGTAACGCATTGTCGTTGATTTACCAAGATTTTTACCACCAGCTAATATTATTCGTGATGAATGTCTAGATTTAAAATCATTAACAACAGCTTCAACACTATCTTTAGTATTATTAAAACAAAGTACTTGTTTATGTGCTTTTGTAGAATAAATGAAACTTTGTAAAACCATTTCAACTCGTCCACCTAGTATACAATAATTATTAGTATTACATTCAATTACAGGAAATAATCGATGTGACAAATATCTTTCGAGAAATCGAGTCCAATTATTCTCAAAATTTTGAAGTGTGAACACGGACCAGCCGGCTTCAATATTATCAGCAAATGTTTTAAATGGTTCTACATTACGATCAATATTATTTTCTTTCAATGTATCCCAAACATCTGATAAATTATCAAAACTACTAGACTCAAGACAATATGTACTTTGGATACATAACAAATTTGGGCTGCGTGGTGAGTAAATTTCCACTGGTGTGACGGTATTTAATTTATTTAACGTACATCCATAAATATCAACAGCACCGTACAGTACCTTTATTTTTAATTTACCGTAGAATGAAAATTTGTTTGAACTACTTAATGCAAAAATAACTTTATTTCCAAGACAGCAAGAATGAAATGCTGTTTTATCATCAGAATCATAAAAGTTTGGTGCTGGTACAGATTCATCAGAATCTATTGATGTCTCGTGTTCAATTCGTGATTCGCTTGATGAATTTCTTGATGTGTTTTCTTTAATTTGTGATTCGCTTGATGATTCACGATTATGTTTATTCATTTCAGCCTGTCGTTTTTCAATTACTGACTCAAGTTTTATTGATGGTACTATTGGTACACGAAGACTTGATTCATCAAAATCAAATTCATCAGAAATTTTATTTTTTTTACGAGGAATTTCAAAATCTGGTCTTGGTGAAACACGTAACACATGTGGAATTGGGATAGATAAACTCGATTTAATAGTAACTGGATTTCTAAATTTTTTCTTTGCTGTTTTCGGAGCACTGCTCCATGAGTCCTTGATAAATATAAAAAGAAATTGGATTAATAAATTAACAATAAAAATAATTGAATAATAAAATTTTACCTGTCTTTTATTTATTGAATTAATTGGCACACAATTATTTGAAGATTCACCAGCATTCAATACTTCGAGATTATTAGAATCATGAACAATTTTATATCTATTCATTGATTCGTCACTTAAATTTTCATCATCATTGGTTATAGATTTTTTTTTCTTCATTTTTACGCTTTAAAAGACCTAAATAAACTAAAATAATCTGTATATCGGTTGACCCTGCGAACCAGCCCCAAAACTTCCCGCTGTTTTCGAGCTCCTTGAGCTCGAAAACACTGGTGTGAATACATTTTCGAGCTCTTCGAGCTTGTTACCCTGATAGCCACCTTGACCGTAAGTTAACTTCAAGCTACGGCCGTATTCGGGAGCCAACTTAAAGGAAAGTATTGGAGAGCAAGCAGTTACCTTAAAGTTGACAGTAAATTGTCTGTAACTTGAATTCAATTTGACGACTACAAGTGTTACTGTCAGACAATGACGTCAAGTTGATTGAAATTTTCAATTGAAATTGACGGCAAGTGTTTCTGTCGAATTACATTCAGATGACAGCAGTTGATTTGCATCAACTTGCACGCAAGTATTATCCAGCCGAGGCTTGCCAGAAACTTGTCGTCAAGTTAGCCGAAAGTGTTTCACTGCAGAACTTGCTGAGCAATTATATTTAAAGTGTGGCTATCAGTGCACTGTCAACTTGACCGTAACTGTTTGCTCTCCAACACTTTTCCTTCAAGTTGGCTTCAGAATACGGCAGTAGCTTGAAGTTAACTTGCAGTTAGGGTATAATTATTTTTAAAATTTATTCAAGTACTCTACATTATCAACAACAATATCACGTAGTGACATCTATGAATTTTAATTACTGATAATTATTAATACCAACGTGTAATAAAAAAAAAAGTCGACATCGTTAATAAAACGCATAAACAGACGCTTTGATAATTTTTCTAATTTTTCTACATAAATTAAGTAATAAAATTTGTAAAAACTTTTAAAATGTGAGTATTTTTTTGAACATTTATTTATGCATGTTTTTTAAATTAATTTCATATATTGGAGCGTAAAAATTTTATTATTTTTTTCATAACCTAGCCGGCACGTACTGATAAGTACTTGAAGCTTATTTAAATTATAATAAATTATTAAATAATTAATTACAGGACTTCATTAGCAAAACCAAAGTCTGAAATGACACCAGAAGAGTTGTCCAAACGTGAAGAAGAAGAATTCAATACCGGACCGCTATCAGTACTTACACAATCAGTTAAAAATAATACCCAAGTATTAATTAATTGTAGGAATAATAAAAAATTACTTGGCCGAGTTAAAGCTTTTGATAGGCATTGTAATATGGTTTTGGAAAACGTTAAAGAAATGTGGACTGAACTGCCTCGTACTGGTAAAGGAAAAAAGAAAGTACGTATACTATTCATTTAATAATTATATTTAAATATGTATTTAAATTATTAGCAGGTATACAACAGCTACAAGTGACCCTACCAAAAATAAAACTCTACCCAGTTAATCTGCCGCAACATATCTACCTAAAAAAACTCCATCTAATAAAATATCTACCATCTTGAAATCTCAAGCTTTAAAAAATCTACCACGATATAATCACTATCAGAAAAAAAACTACCGAGTTGCATTTATGAATAAACTCTACCATTTGAAATCGCTACCAACAACTTACGGCTGTGTATTGAACAGACAAAAAATTAATTTTTCAATGATTGGGAATCATCAGGAAAGATTTAGGAATATAATTAAGGATATGATTTATGGCGAATTATTTAATTAATAATTAGCATTTGTGGTGCTAAAGCTAACACAATTCATAACTTTCTTTTCGAATGGTAGAGTTTATTCATAAATGCAACTTGGCAGTGATTATATCGTGGTAGATTTTTTTAATGGTGGAAATTTTGAGGTGGCAGATATTTTATTGGAAAAGGAATTTTTTAGGTAGGCGTGTTGGGGCAGATTTTAACTGGGTAGAGTTTTATTTTTGGTAGGGTCGCTTGTGGTTGAGTTGTATACTTGCCAAATTATTAACTAATTAATTTTTTTTTCGTTTGAATTACAGGCAAAACCCGTTAACAAAGATCGTTTTATATCAAAAATGTTTCTACGTGGTGATTCTGTAATTTTAGTATTAAGAAATCCACTGGCGACAGCTTCAGGAAAATGAATAATTTATCGTATTTTGTACTTTGGATATTAATCATTAATAAATAAAAATAAATAATACCTTTAATTTAAATCGCAAAGTGTGTAGTTTATTTTAATTAATTAATTAATTATTAGATTGTATTATAAATTTCACCTGATATTAAAAAAGAAATAATTATTAATTATAAAAATTATATTGAAATTTATATTTTTTTTTTATTAATCCTTTTCAGCGATGGCAGTTAGATGTTTATCTATTTCTTGCTCTGTAAGAACCCTAAAACAAATAAAAGAAAAATTAAATGAGTAAATATTTTTAACAATAATAATAATAATAATTGAAATAATTACCGGAATTTAGGATTGTCTTTAGAAACAACACCAACTTCTATTTCTGATGGTTTAAAATCAACCGACAAGACAGTTGATAAACAAGTTATTGCCAACTGTATTGTTTCATCATAATTATAATTTTGTTTCTTCTTTAATTTTTTTTCCAAGTAAGAATTAGCTTCAGTCTGTCGAGCACCAACAGAGATAGCGCGGTAACCACAGAAGTAACCAGCAGGATCAGCTTTGTAGATTGAAGGTCCTTTTTCTTTGTCATAAGCAATCAGCATCATCGAGCAACCAAGTGGTCGCATTTCGGCATTTTGCGTGTAAACTTGACCAATATCAGCAACACGGCGGCATAAAGTATCTACTGGTATTTCGTAGCCAAATTTGTATTTGAAATTAGCGGCTTCATATCGTGCACGTTGGACTTGTGATTTGCTGTCAGCTGTAATAAGTAATTATATATTTTTATTAATATATTAGATAAATAATTAACATGGTGGTCACAAAGAAATGATTTCGAAATTCCCTGATATTTCCCGGTTTTCCAGTAAAGCTTTCCACATTTTTCCCTGATTCAGAATTTTTATTCGTATTTAAAATATTCAAAGTTTTTGTTATATTTTCATTGGCGATAATTAAATCTGATGATTAAATCATGCGAGAAACCAAAAAAAAGTCAATAAAAAAATTAATATGGCCTACTTTTGGGGTTACTTGATGTTAAAAATATGTAAGTCAAAATATTTAATAAGAAATTTAATTATTAAAATAAATTCGAATTACACTAGTCACAAAAATTAAGGGATATTTTAAAAAATCCAAATTTTTAAGTGATTTTCATACGCCTGTAACTCGAAGAAAAATGGTCGTACAGCAGAAACATTAAAGGCAAATCGTAGCTGAAAGTGTCTAGTTTTCTGATCTGGTCTTGAAATTTTTTTATTATGCACGATTTCTGAGTAATCAAAAATTGATCATAATTATCGAAAAAAATTTAATGAAGCCCACAGACAGTTTCTAAGACAAGCATAAATTTGAAAGTTTTTTTTCGATGGTTTTCTAAGGATTACTCCAGAACCGCCTATAATAAAAAAATTTAAAGATCAAATCAGAAAACAAGACACTTTAAGCTACAACTTGGCTTTTTTGTTTTTGTTGTATGACCATTTTCCTTCGAGTTACAGCCTGTTGAAAATCACTTCAAAATTTTCTATTTTTCAATAACCCTTAATTTTTGTAACTAGTACATTAATTTATTCAACGCTTTCCGCAATATAAAAAATTTTACAATATTCATTCGCGTTATCACAGTGCGAATAATAAAAAAAAGAAATAACAAATGATCCAAAATAGTAGTATATTTTACACCGAGGGCTTTCTTATTTACTGCCCAAGGTGTCAATACTATTTTTCTCCTCGACGGAGGCGAAAAGCGGCAACTTCGTTCCGCACAACGGGACAAAAGCTGACGCTTTTCTTCCGGAAGGAAGAAAAAGAAATAAACCTAAACAGTCATACAGTTAAATTATTGGGCTCAGTTTTCACTCTATTTTTCATTTCCACTCGAATTTACTTTTTGAATAGATTTATAGACCCACCAAAAAAATTTAACAATTTTGAGTAGTCATTAACTAATCTTAAAATTCCGTTTCCGGGACCGTTTTGTATAAATGACTTATTGGAGTATGGAATTTCTAAAAATCTATTTTCCCTTACACTTTTATTTGGTATTACTGATAAATTTTTAAGTTTTGAATTGTCGCAATTAAATTCCTGGATACTTTTCGTAATTCCCTGACATTTCCATGATATTTCCGGTTGCATTAAATTCCCTGATAGTTCCCGGTTTGTGGCCACCCTGATTAATTAAATTACTGGATTATTTAAATATTCTTACCAATCATTCCAGTCATAACACAGCCAATGTGTTCAGTAAGTTGAAATATATGAGTAACACTAGATGCATCAAGTAATTTATCCTGAGTAAAAAGCAAATAAATAAACAATTAAAAATGATAGTAATGAATAAATTAATTTTAAAAGAGGTTAAGACTTACAGGAACTTTACGTTGTGTAGCAAACACAGCAGTATCAACACCTTTTACAGCAACTGAAGTAAGTCCTCCTTGATTAATTGCTTTGAAAGCATATTCTGAAAATTAAATTAGCAAATAGTTAATTAAAAATAGAAATAAATTTAATAAGTAAATAAGTTCCATTGAAAAGTTGCTGATCACGCCGTGTCATGCTGTATACAAACTCAAGTAGATGATGATAGAAAAAAATTAAGCTGGCAACTGGGTATTTTTTTAAATGCTAAATAATTAGTAAATTATATTTTTGATACTTGCCTACTTGATATAATCGTCCTTCGGGCGAAAAAATAGTAATATGCCTGTCAAAACCTGCGCTACTGCCTCTCGCCATGTCTGATTGTAATGATGATGATTATTAAATATTATTGAGCATTAAATTGTCAAGCAGACCAAGCTAGAGGTTAAACAAAATGCTTCTGGAGTTGAGTCAATTTTATAATGATGGCGTTGTTGGTATATTTTAATCAATCCCTAAAATTTCGCAGAAGATTTCAAATGGTTACCCAACGAGGATCAACAAATTTTTTTATTTTTTTCCGCGGGAAATTTAAATTTATAAAAACTACGACTTTATTTTTTTGTCATTTTTATTTAAAATTTATAAAAAAATAAATAAATGAATGATGATTATTATCTAGCAACTGTTTATTAATAACATATTTGAATACTTACTCGAATTATATCAACAATATTGTATATATGACATATATTTATTGATAAGTATGAGCTAACGCCTACTCTAAAGGTTAGATAACAAGAATTAAATATTTATCAGTGATGTCTAATTGTCATTGAAAGGTCAATTAGTAAAAGATATTTGAATAAATATCAGTAATAAATAATGGCTGATTCAAAAAAGAGTGGAGAAATTTTTAATCCAACAGGTAGTTATTTAAATTACTACATGTTTAATAAAATAAGTAAATAATTTATTGGTTTAGATCATCAGCATATCAGATTTAATCCATTAAAAGGTGAATGGGTACTAGTGTCACCTCATAGAATGAAAAGACCTTGGGGTGGACAAGTAGAACCTTCAAATGATGAAGATCCTCCGGAGTATGATCCAAATAATCCATTGTGTCCTGGAAACCCTCGAGTTAATGACAAAGTCAGTTTGTTTATTAAATTATAATTGATTGTTTTTTAAAATTTATTTAAATTGGTCAGGTGACACCGAAATACGAACATACATATTCATTTGTTAATGATTTTCCTGCATTACTTGAAGATGTACCTGGACCACCGGTATCAGATGATGAATTATTTCAAATGGCAGAAGCACGTGGAACTTGTAAAGTCATGTGCTTTCATCCAAAATCAAATGTTACTATTGCGTTGATGAAAATTGATGAAATTGTTGAAGTTATTAAACAGTAAGATTTTTTTTTATGACCCTAAAGTTAGTAATGATACCGAAGTTAGCCGACGTCTAAAAATTTTCGGATTTTTTTTAAAACGATAAATTATTTAAAAAAACAATATTTGAAAAAATTGCATCTATAGTTTTTTTACTTTTCTATATGTGCATATTTTTATATTTTATACTTTTCTCATTGATTTGTTGGAAAATAAACTCCGGAAATTTAAAGACGGATTAATTTATATTTAGATGGATCAATGAAATGATAGAATTAGGAAAAAAGTGGACTTGGGTACAAATATTTGAAAATCGCGGTGCGTTAATGGGATGCAGTAACGCACATCCTCATTGTCAAATTTGGGCAAGTTCATTTTTGCCATTTGAAGCCAAAAGAAAAGATTTAAATCTTCATGAATATCATTCACGTCATCAACGTCCACTTTTAATTGATTATGTTGAAAAAGAATTAATTAAAAAGGTATTTAATAAAAAAAAAACTATTAATTAATTGATTTAAATGTATGTATCGATACTGCCATTCTAATACGTCGTCTCCCATAAAATTTGACATTTTCACTTTTTTTGAAAAATGGAATCATTGTAACAATGTGCAGCTTATGCTAAAATTTTAGAGGTCAAATTGTTTATTTAGTATTTTTAAATAAATATTCTAATATGTCGTATTCCACATTCGTGTAGGTTCAGACACGCTTAGTATTTTTAATTTTAAGTTAATTTTTAAAAAAGCAATTAACGATATGAGTAAGAAGGTAATTATGCATAATTTTTTACTTTTCTTATAGCATATCATTCAAAATTTTTTATTCACTACAAATGCCTGTATTTTATGAAAAACATGAAAATAAATTTGTAAGTTATACCAATGTAAACAAAATACAAATAATTTTTCTTTTCCGACCGTGAAACGTTTTTATCGTCTCCTGAAAAGTTTACCAAATGTAGGATACGAAATATTAGAATGGCAGTATCGATCTATCGATTTACTAGGCTGTGCCAAATAAAGTCGAAATTTTTTTTTTCGTTACCACACGAGAATTACGTTGTATGTAACATAAAAAAAAAATTGGGTACCGAGTTGGGCCCTCCAACTCAATTACAAAACTCGCGTTCGCTTAAATAAGATTTCCTATTTGAAAACTATGAGAACAATTTGTTTTAAACTTAAAAATTTTCTAACTCGTTAAAGGATTAAATATCGAAACGCCCATAACATATTTTTGTATAGAATTAAAAAAGGTCTCTTATAATTTTTTGATAAATCTAACCGTTCAAACGTTATTTAAGCTTAAATTCAAATTTATGGTAAATTCCTTTTTATTTTTACTTTTCCAGCAAAACTATCAGTCAAAAAAAATGATTCAAAACGATTAGAAATGATTAAAAATAATTTAAACCGATTCAATTTGAGTACTATATAGAGATACATTCATAATTGAGTAAATCGTTTTGTTTAATCAGGGTAAATTAATTATTTGGAAAAAGAAACTGAAATTTTCGTATAAAAGTAAATTTTGAAATTTGACTCTCTATAAAAATAGATTATGGTCGTTTCAACTTATCGATCCGTTAACGAGTTATAAAATTTCAAAGTTAAAAAAAAAATTTTTCCCATGTTATTTCAATGGGAAATCTTAGTTAAGCGAGCGCACGTTTTGTAATTGAGTTGAAGGGCCCAACTTGGTACTCAATTTTTTTTTTATTTTACATTTAACGTAATTTACGTATAGAACCGAAAAAAAAAATATAGATTTAATTTGGCACAGTCTCATATATAACTATTTTTTTTTTCAATGTATCAGGAACGTATTGTAATAGAAAATCGTGACTGGGTAGTCGTGGTCCCATTTTGGGCAGTATGGCCTTATGAAACGATGTTATTACCAAAGAAACAAATCACCAGAATCCAAGATCTTACAGCAGATCAGCAAGAATCACTGGCATCTATAATGAAAAGATTGTGCACTAAATATGATAATTTATTTTTATGCTCATTTCCATATTCAATGGGCTGGCATGGTGCACCAACAGGACCATTGATCGAGAAAGATTCACAACACTGGACATTCCACGGTATTTATTTACCACCTTTGCTACGGTCATCCTCAATAAAAAAGCATATGGTCGGCTATGAATTATTAGCACAAGCCCAGAGAGATTTGACCCCAGAACAAGCTGCTGAAAAATTACGTAGTCTACCTGATGCTCACTATCGTCATCCAGAGACTAGTTTAACTCCCGATTTGATTGCCAAATACAACTAATATATTACTTATTAGATAAATTTTAATTACTTGCTTGGAGCAGACTGTAAAATTATTCTTTAGACAAATAATTAATCAAAACAACATAAAAATGTATAGTAATCAATTAATATATATACATATTTATTGTAAAATAGTTAAAGAAATAATTAATATATTGGAAATGTTGAATCTATTTTATGTGTCCATGAATGTATACCTCCAATAATATCTTTTATTCTATTTGATTTGTCGTCAAGTGATTCTTTTAATAATTTAACTGCTCGCTGTGAATCATTACCACGACGACATAAGATATATACTGAAAAAAAAACCATTATTAAAATTGTTAATGATCTAACAATTATAATTAATAATAACTGATAAGAATTAAAAAAATTACCATTAACGTTATTGTCTTCCTTTAATTTTTTATCAACAATATTTTTAGCAACTTCGAAACCTCCTTTGCTTTTAATATCAGTAAACGGTATATTAGTAGCATTGTCTAGATGACAAATTTGAAATTCTTCATATGAACGAACGTCAATCAATAAATGCGGTTGCGAAAGATTTTTTATATCATGATATTGTTCAACAGTAATTCTTTCATCGTTACTTAATAAACTTAAGCTTGGATTTTTATCATTTGCGCGACTATTACAAAACTGCTCATAGTCAATTAATTTATCTATTGACGGTTTATCACCACAGATAGCACAATTTGATAATTTTGAACGTAATTTAACTGTACGGAATGTCATTTCAAGTCCATCAAAGAGCATCAGTCGTCCAGAAAGAACTCCAGGTATATTTAAAATTATTTTAAGCGCTTCTAGAGCTTGTAGTACTCCAATTGTTCCAACAGCTAAAATATTAATTAATTAATTGTAATAAACAAGGGATGAAACAAAACGATTTCAGACCACGGTGAAGTTGGCTGATATTACCCGCAATCTGAAATCCTTTTTTATCCTGAGTTACACACTAGATTTTTCATGATTACCTGCATTGGAACTTAAAGTCTCAGTGTTAGCAGCCAGTCAGAAACAAGTTAATTTATGACCAATGGTGTCATCAAATATTAGCGTAAGCCTAAATTGTTATTTGCAATTTATAATTGAGCAGAAACTATAAATACTATTTATTATTCACTCTAATTTTAATAAACTTTAATCACAAAGTCAGAACTGTCATTTACGTAAATAAAATTAATAGTTTGAAATTATTACCTAACAAATGACAAGTATCAGAGTTTAAATTGCGAAAGCCTTCAGTCAGCGGGCAGAAACATCTTGTTTGTTCCCAAGGGACGAAACAAGTTTGTTTCTGCCCGCTGACTAAAGGCATTCACAATTTACGCGCTTGCTAATATTTATTCGCGGCCTCAGACTGAAACTGATTTGTTTCGACTGGCTGTAGAGACACTGAAACTTCAAGTTTCGATGCTAGTATCATAAAAATATTTTTCGTAGCAGTCTATTCTTCAAAACAACTTAAACAATTTTTTTTTTTCCAATAAAAACGAAATTTATAAATAAAAACTTGAATAAACTGTCTGTCGATCTTATTAACCCATATACTTTTTGCCAATATGTTTACTATGAAAAATATTTACAACGACATATAGCAAAGCAGATTTATACACTGATAATGTTAATATTCTATATGAGTTTCGATGTTGGTATCATAAAAATATAATAAATTATTAGATTTAGTAATAAATTACCAGCACCAAGAACTCCACCATCACCACAATTGGTTACAGTTTCTGGTGGTGGAGGCTCTGGAAAAATGCATCTATAACAAGGTCCTTTATAATTATAAACGGTTAATTGTCCTTCTAATTTAAGCGCTGATCCGGATATCAATGGTTTATCAGTCAATACGCAGGCATCATTAATTAGATATCTTGTTGGTACGTTATCAGTAGCATCTATTACTACATCGTAATCTTGGATGATGTCAATAATATTATTACTATTAGCTTGAATTTTGTACGGAGTTATTTTAACATTATTATTCAGTCTATAAATATATTTATTAATTAGAATTATTTATTTTATTTGATATTAAATAATGATATTAATAAATACTTAGTTAAATGGTCAGCAGCAGCATCAACTTTAGCTCTCCCAATATCATTACAAGTAAATAGTAATTGACGATGAAGATTATTTAACTCAATAGTATCGTAATCAATTATACCAATATGACCAACTCCAGCTCCAGTTAAATATAAAGCACAGGGACATCCTAAACCACCGGCCCCAATTATTAATACTGATGACTTTTTTATTTTTAATTGTCCTAAAAAATTTTTAATTATTTCCATTAATACTTTTTATTTCATTTTATAACTTAAGAAATAGAATCAGTTTTAATCAAAAACTCCAATTGAAACTCAATCGGATGATCATCGGATTGAGTTGGAAAAAAATACAATATTATTTTTTTACTGAAATTTTTCTATCGAATTTAATCAGAAATTTCCAACTGATTTTCAATCAATTGGTTTCGATTGGAAATTTCGGACTGAATTTAATTAAAAATTTTCAAATTGGATTCTATCGAAGTTTCTAATCAGAGTCGTGTCTAAATGATTGTCAGCAAAAAATGTGATAATGAAAGCAACAGAAAACCGACGATTTTTATATTTTTTAACAAACCAACTTAATAATAATAATAATTTTTAATGCTTAGGAAAGACTTGAAATTATTATTAGAGTGCATTAGTTTATTTTTTTTCCTTGAAAGCTGTAATTTATTTATAAAAATTTAAAAATTATCTGACGTCTGCTGTATTAATTATCATTAAAAAATATTTATTTAGTTATCAAAATACCTGGAACTCCAATTATTGGAACAAGAATCTGTCTACTATATCTCATTATTTCATTATTATTTAACCCATTACTCTGTAATATTTCTTTATCATATCTTAATTTAAATAATTCATCCTCTTTTTTTTTCAATAAAGATTTTAATTCATTTATCTCACGTACCAATTCTTCTTCAGACATTTTTCAAAATTAAAAATTAAAAAAATATTCTTACAGTATTTGTAAAAAAAAACTAAATAAATAACAATTACAACAAATAATAATAATAATAATAATAATAATAATAATAATAATAATAATAAAACTATTTCTATTTCCTGGTATAAAATAATCAACCAATAAAACTTAATAAAAAATGATTATTTATTAAAATAAATCAAATAGAATTGTTGATTTATCAGAAATAACCAATAAGAATAAAGTTACGTTCCAAATGAGTGTGAATGTAGCAGACATGAATTTATAAATATTAAATAAATAAATAAAAATAATAAAATTGAAAAAAATGCGCGTACTAATTTTTCATTTATCAAAATACGGATTTTAAAATTTTTACTCTACTTATATTTTAATATTTATTCATTATACAATTTGAAAACTTGACAATTGTCAGATCATCCTGAAGTTAGCAGATAATCATGAGTGTGGATGTTACTGATAAGTGGGAATTTAAACAATTTTTAAGTAAATGACTAAAACGTAAGTAGAATAAAAATTTCAAAATGCGTATTTAGAACAATGAAAAATTAGTACGCGCATTTTTTAAAATTTCATTATTTTAAATAATTTTTTTTTTTATTTAAAATTTATAAATTTATGAATTCACATGAGTGTGAAGTAGCTGCCAATTGGAAATTTTTTAAATTTTAGAATAAAAGAATTAAATGTTAGTACAGTAAAAATTTAAAAAATGCGTATTTAGAAAAATACAAGATCTGTACGTGCATTTTTTTCAATTTCATTGTTTTAATTAATTAATTTATTTATTGCAAATTCATAAATTGTCTCATGTCTGCTGCATTTACACTCATCAGACAATTAAAAATTTTCGAATTTTTAAAAAAATCTAAAAATATGCACATGTAGAAAATTTAAAAAACTAAGTGCAATGTTTTGAAAAAAATTTTTTTTTTTTTTAATTTATCGTTTTCAAAAAATTTTAAAAATTATTAGACGTCGACTGACAGGATCCTAAAGTTAGCAAATAATTAACAATTTTCGAATTTCTTTTTAACAATTAAATTTAAAAAAACAAAAAAATCTAAAAATATATGATCCTGAAGTTAGCCGACGTCTAATAATTTTTGAATTTTTTTTTTAAATAGTAAATTATAAAACAAAAATATTTGAAAAAATTGCACCTACAGTAAATTTTAAATTTTCTACATGTGCATATTTTTATTTTTGTAATTCATTTGGTGAAAAAAAAATCCAAAAATTTTTAATTGTCTGTTAACTTCTGGATCATAAAAATATGGACATTTAGAAAATTTAAAAAACTATAAGTGCAATTTTTTTTGTATCGGTATCATCGTCAGTCCACACTCATAGTTCAAAGTGAAGTTGTCATCAAAATATCATTTTATAGGTTGCACATAATATACCTAAATATATATATTTTAAACCAATAGAATACCATTGGATGTTATACGTAACGCGTTGTTTGCGTTTTCACATGCCGCCATATTGTGTGACTATCATCAGCGCGGGTCAACTACTACTTATGCTACTTGTATGGAAGTTTTTTTAGTAATACATGTTTTTTTGTCATAAATTAATAAACAGTGATTGAATATTAATAATCGTGTTAATATATATAATAATAAACGTTTGTAGATTTATATAAAATGGATCCAGCAAAATTAAAAGTTGTTGAATTAAGATCTGAATTAAGTCAACGTGGTTTAGATACCAAAGGAGTTAAAGCGGTTCTTGTTGAGCGGCTTCGCAAGGCGTTGGAAGATGAATCTAATGGTTTTTATTTTTTTATTATTACTACTGAAATACTTTTACTGTTTTTTACTTTATTTATTATGATTTTATCAACCAAACTATTTTGTTATCAACAATTATTGAATTAACTATTATTAATTATTTTTATTGCTATTTAACTGTAGCGTCTAAATTGTAGAGTCTAGTTTGTTATGGCTTGGCCATCTATAGTTTGATCATAATCATAAAAATCTATTATCTTGTTTTCATTATTTATTTATTTTTTTCATTAAATTATTTTTCAAGAGTAATTAAGATAATAACTATAAACATTTATATTTTTTAGACGTCAAAAAAAGTGTACCAAGTGACTCGTGTACGAAAAATTCATCTGAAGAAAGTGTAGATAATGATGAGAAACGTGAAAAAAGTCCAGAAGTTACAAAAGTTATAACGAGTCCAGTTAAAACACCTGGTAGATCACCAAAAAGAAGTTCTTCAGGTAGTAGTCCTACTAAAGTAACTAGTACACGTAGTTCACCAAAAACTTTAGCTGTTGTTGCTGATAAAATTACACAAGAATCACCAGTTAAGTCACCAGTTATTGAAAAAGCATCACCAGTCATCGAAACACCGGTACCAGCCCCTGTTACTGATGCTACTGATGATGATGATGATCAGGTTGATGAAGCTGATAAATCAGTTACTAAAATTGATAGCACGGGTGTTGAATTGACCAGTGAATCATCAGAAATGGAATGTACACCTCAAGTTGCTGAAGAAGCGCCTGAGATTCGGCCATCTATTCAAGATGAACCTGAAGCTGTTACTAAGACAGCGATTGATGCTGAAGCTTGTGGTAAAATGGAAATTTCTAATAAATCCGATGAATTGCCTGATAAATCAGTAGCTTTAGAAAATGACAAAGAAGACGAGTGTCTTGAGGAAAAAAAAGAGTGTCCAGAAGAAAAAGAAATTTCCGATGAGAATGAGGATGATGGTGATGGTGATGATAAGACTGATTTGAATGAAAATAAAAAAGAATCAGTAGACAATGAAATGGAGGTCAATGATGTGGATAATTATGACAATTCAAGCATAACAAAAAATGAAGAAAATGCTGAGGATGCTAGATCATCAGATATTAAAGACAGTGAAATGGCTAAAGTTGATCCTGAACCGGAAGAAGAAAAAATAAAAACTGATGAAAGAGCGGAAGAAGCTGAAAATGAAAAGACAAATGATGATGTTGAAATTAAGAAAAAAGAACAAGACGAACGTGATTCTAAAGATCATCAGGACAGACGTGATCGTAAAGATAGAAAACGAAAACGTTCAAATAGTTCACAGGATGATCGGCATAAAAGTCCTAGTAGAATGGACGACGAGCCAGAGATTGATTACTCAAGAGTTTTATTGTCTTGGTATGATTCAGATTTAAATTTGATTATTGACAAAACAAAATTTTTATCCGCAACGCCAATGCACAATGATGGGTTTGGTTACGTATGGGCCGGTGCAAGAGCGTCATTTGGTTTTACAAATGGTAAAGTATACTATGAAGTTAAAATTACACATCAGTGTAATGTTTCATTGGAAGATGAAGAAAATCCCCATGTTTTACGCGCCGGTTGGTCTGCGCCATTGACCAGTATGCAATTGGGAGAAGAAAAATTAAGTTACGGCTACGGTGAGACGGGTAAAAAATGTACTGACAATGATTTTAAAGATTATGGACCTACTTTTGGTTTAAATGACGTCGTTGGATGTTATTTAGACATGTCTGATGATGATGTTGTTATATCTTATACTCTAAACAATGAAAGTTTGGGTGAAGCATTTAAATTTTCAAAATCAGAGCTTGATGGTAAAGCATTATTTCCACATATACTGACTAAGAACTATGCATTTGTTTGTAATTTTGGTGACGAAGAACCCTGGAGTACAAATATTTTGAATGGTTACACACCTGTTGGTAAAGTTGATGTCAATGAACGAATACCTGGACCACGTAGACCTGATGGTAGACAAGAGTGTGAGATACTTATGATGGTTGGCTTGCCGTCTGCTGGAAAAACTGTTTGGGCAAATAAATATTCAAACGATAATCTGGAAAAAAAATATAATATATTGGGTGTTAGCAATATAATTGATAGAATGAAGGTATGGTACTAATATATTTATATATTTTAATTGTTAAAATAAATATTTTCTGGTTGTTATAATATTTAAATAAAATTATAGGTAATGGGATTGCCGAGAAGAGATAATCATAAAGGAAATTGGGATCAACTGATGGGTAAATGCACACGTTGTCTTAATAAATTGATTGAAGTTGCTGCGACAAGAAGACGTAATTATATACTTGATCAGGTAAAAAAAATTAATGATTAATTAATGTTTGAAAATGAAAAATATTTTTTATTTTTATTTTTATAATATTTTTTTTTAGACAAATGTATATCCTTCGGCGCAAAGACGTAAGATGAGACAGTTCAATGGATTCCAACGTAAAGCTATTATCATAGTACCAACAGATGAAGAATTTAAATCCCGTGCTGCTAAACGTGAACTAGTTGACGGCAAAGATCTTCCTGATTCTGAATTTATGGAAATGAAAGGTTTTAAATTATTATTAATATTAATTTAGAGGTGTGCAAATCGGGTTTGAATCGAATCGAATTATTCGAATATTCTCATATTAATCGAATCTTGTTGAATTATTCCTAACTTTTCAAATTATTCGTCAATTTTTGAATTATTCGTAAATTTTCGAATGATTCGGAAAATTCGAATTATTCGATTCAATACGAACTATTCGTAAGTTCGAGCTGTTCGCACATCCCTAATTATTATTATTATTAAACTTAAATAAAATAAAATTTTTTAAATTATAGCGAATTTCGCTGCACCATCAGTAGGAGAATCGTTTGATATTATTGAATGGATTGAACTTGATGAAGAAGAGGCTAAAAAATTAATATCAAAGTATAATAAAGAAGGCAAAGATGCTGGATTTGGTCAACCGCAATCAAGTAGTAAAAGACCGCGATTAGAAAAAAGCGATAGTCATCGAGATAGCCGTGATACGCGGTCTAGTCGAGACAGCAGAGACAGTCGGGATCATCGTGATCGTCGTAGTGGTTGTAAGTTTATCCTATATTATTAATTTGATAAATACTAATTGGCAAATTATTTTTTATAGACTCTGATAGAAATCGTAATTCAACGTGGCGCGGTAGTATGGGTAGTGGTGGCGGTAGTAATTGGAGAGACCGCGGACCACGTAGTGGCCCACCAATGAGACACAGTGGTAGTTATGGTGGTTCCTCAAGAGGTTGGGGCGGTCGTGGCGGACCAAGTTCTTCGCAGTCACATCGTGGAAGTGACAGACGTGGTAGTTCATCAAGTGACAGACGATCGGGAGCCGTTGAACGCAGTCGATCGGGTTCGGTACGACAAGGTGGTGGCTGGGGTCCAATGAAGTAAGTCCTTGATAAATAACTAATTATTTATTTAATTATTTATTAACTTATTAATTATTAAATTAATTTGATTTTATATAACAGCAGCAGTTATGGTTCCTCGCACTCGTCGGGTGCATGGAGTGGAAGTGGACACGGTGGCGGTGGCTGGTCTGGACAATCTCAGCAACAAAATAATTGGGGAAGTGGTAGTTGGGCTGGCCAACAATCAAGTAGCTGGGGCAATTGGAAAGGTTATGGTGGTCAACCGAGTCAGAGCAGTTATAATCAATCGGGTTACGGTAATGGTAGTAATTGGGGTAGTTGGAACCAACAGCAGCAGTATTACAATCAGTATTGGGGCCAGCAACAATCACAGAGTCAGTCTGTCAGTACCACTGGTCAAACTGTAAGGAAAACTTAAAAAAAGTGACTAGCTTTAACTCTTTAACGACCACACACACACACGTACACGTACACAACACAATCACACATCACAGACACACACACAACCGTATGTTAATCTATTTTCTTTAAAAAAAATAAACTCAATTCATAGTAATAATGGTTAATAATTAATTATTAAATGATTTTTTCAAAATTAGAATTAAAATTGTCTGTTGGTAGAATTGAGACGCGATATTTTTAAACAAATTATCATCTACGTAAATCTATACTTAGTCAATCATGATTTATCATATTTTTAACTTTTGATTTAAGTTAACTCAGTTTAAAATATTTTAAAATTAACAACACTGTAATTTTTATTACTGCGTTTATTTGAAAGGAAATAAAATTTAAAAAAAAATAAATAATTACATTAGAATATATATTAAACGTGTAAGTTATGTTCATTCTTTAAATATTATATTAATAAATACTTGTATTTAATTTTATCTGACTACCGATGCATTTATTTAATGCCCTTTTATTTTTTTTTAAATCCATTACAATTATTTTTATTTAAATAAATTATTTGTTTATTTAAAAAGTAGTTGCTAGAGTAGTGATTTAGTTATGATTTATTTTCGAGGTCGTTAAGGAGTTAGTTTATTTTTTTAAAAATAAAATAATTAAATAATTAACGTGCATTACGTGAAAATAAAAATTACTTGCAGGCAACTACGACAGGAAGTAGTTCAACTACAGCATCAACAGCCAGTACAGGGTCTACACAAAACAGCAGTTACCCACAAGGATGGCAAGGATACGCAACGTCCTATTATCCGACTAGTGGTTCAACAACAAATGCTCAGCAACAAAAATAAATAATTCATTAACTAATAAATAAATAATTATCATTTAATGTATAAGTGAGTATTTTTTACTTTATTATTTAAATAAATAAATCATTTCTTTATCCACTGGATTATTTATATTCAATTTATATATTAGTCTGTAATTTATCATTTTCGTGGATGTTATATTTACATAAATATATGAAAGTACGTTTTTATTGTTCACTCTCAAACGATTTATAAATTACAATTATTTTTTTCATTAATTAAAAATAAAACACTCATGCACAAAATAAAATATATATTTATCTGAAAATAAAAATATATTTCAATGAAGTCTTAGATAAATTTTTTAAATTAATAAAAATAACAATACCTTTTTTTCATGCCAAGTTTAATGTAAATATGTACAGATTTTATCAGTTTATGAAAACTTGTGAATAATCACTTGTGTTTCGTAATTTTTCACTGTTTCGATAAATTAAATCTCACAAAATAACACGATACTGACGTTAGCCGACGTTTAACAATTTTTTGATTTTTTTAAAAATGATAAAGTATAAAAAAAAATATTTGAAAAAACTGCACTTATGGTTATCTAAATTTTGTACATGTGCATATTTTTAGTTTCTGTTTTTTTATAATTGATTTGTTGAAAAAAAAATTCAGAAAATTTTTTATTTTCTACTAACTATGATCCTGAAGTTAACAGAAAATTAATAATTTTTTGATTTTTTTTTACAACAAGTCAGTTACAAAAAAACAAAAACTAAAAATATGCACATGTAAAAAATTAAAAAAACTATAAGTGAAATTTTTTCAAATATTTTTTTTTTTATAATTTATTGTTTAAAAAAAATCAAAAAACAATTGGACGTCGGCTAACTTCAGGATCATAAAATAACAATTTATAATTGATACTTAAATAATAGAGCGTGTGGATTTATAATATTTAATAGTTAATACTAATTAATACTGAGTAATTATATCAAGTTATTAATTGCAATTTTAGTTTAGACGATGACTCACCCCCTCTCCCCTGCTTTAAAAAAATTAAATCACTGAAATGTGACAGCTGTAATTATAATTATATTGTGAAGGATTAAAAAAATTTTAATATCGATTGAAAGAAAATAAAAATGTTGCTCGAATTTCGTTGGTATCTAGATTATTTTTTCAAATAATTTAGTTATTATCAAGTAATTTAAGTAAATTTGTTAAATAAATTTCCACTAATAGACTTAAAATTAAAAATTATAAATTTATTAAGATTTTTTATTTCATTTGCAAAATATATTAAAGTTACGCGTGCGCACAAAAAAATACTTGCTGAATTTTTTAATAATAATTATAAATTATAATGTAAAATATATTTGTAGAAATTTATTTTACAAATTTAGTTTAATTATTTGATAACGACCGTAATTTTTAAAATAAACTAAACTTTTTTTTAAATCTGCTGACAAAATATGAGTGTGCATGTAGCAGACAAATTTAAAATTATAAGTAAGTATAGTAAATATTTAAAAAAACAAAATTAAAAAAAAATGTGCATTAAAAAAACTTTGAAATTAGTAAGTGTATTTTTTATAAATGCTTTTTTTAAAATTATTTACTCTATTTTTTTTATAATTTAAAATTTGTCTAATGTCTACATTCACACTCATTAATAAAATATGAATTAAAATTATTTAATTTCTTTTGAAAAGTGGAAGGGGAACTGTCTGACCTGGGATTGTCTTTAAAGTAATAAGATTTTCAAATTGCCTTTACATTCCTTTTTTTAATTATGTAATTGAATAATTATTAAAATATTCCAGTTGAAAAATGTAATTTGATTGATTAAACTTTAGTCTTTTTATTTGATTACTTTTTCATTAAATATTTAAAAAAAACAATTTAACATTAATATTTTTAAATATAAACAAAGTAAAAATTTTTTTTTGGCGTCTGCGTAATTGACTCTAAAATAAATTATATAAAATAATTTAATTTTTTTAAATTTAATATTTGAAAAAATTTATTAATAATATCATATGCAATTATGTTTTTTTTTTTTAGTAATGTGGATGTAATTTTTTGCACGATTAATTTAATAGTATAAAGTGTAATGATCGTAATAAATGCCTAAATTAAATGTTGTAATTATATAATTAAAAAAAAAACAATATATATATATATATATATATATATATATATATATATATATATATATATATGTAACTATAATTAAAATTAATAATCCAGTGGATGTTTGGTAAAAAACTAATAGTTTGATAAATGACTAATTAACTCATTAACTGAAAAAATTCTTAAAATAATAATTATTAAATTGTCGCATTATAAATTTTACCTGCGACATTTTGTACAGAGTACAAAATTCAAAAACTCTTGAGGGCAGTTTCAGACATTGCCCCCAGTTTTTAAAAATTTTCAATGGCTTTTAACTGTCATAAGTGTATCAAAATTTTCTAAACCAATTAAAAAAAAAATTAAAGCATTAATTGAAAAAAAGACAATTTGGTTGAGATATAGATTTGAAAAAAAAAAAAAAAATTTCTTACAGTTGCTCAATTGGGAGTTAAACGAAATTTGTCAAATATATTTCAATAAAATCGTCGTCAATTTTATAATTTGAATTCTTGAATTTTGTAGGCTGAAATTTATGCAACAAACTTTGTTTGATTCCTAATTGATAATAACTGCAAGTAATTTTTAAAAAATTCTATACCTCGGCAAAATTGCAATTACGTGGTCTTTTTTTTTAATTAATGCTTTAATTTTTTTTAATTTATTGAATAAATTTTGATTCGTTTATGACAGTTGAAAGTCACTGAAAATTTTTAAAAAGTGAGGAGCACTGTCTGAGAATGGCCTTTATTAAAAAAAAATTACAACCTTAATTTAAAAAAGGACAAAGTAGTCGTAATTTCACCGCGATACAGATTTTTAAAAAATGATTTACTGTTGTCATCCATTAGAAGTTGAACGAACTTTGTTGACTAAATTTTAGCCTACAAAATTTGATAAATCGAATTTTAAAATAGACGAATACTTTACTGAAATTTATTCAACAAATTTCGTTTAACTCCTAATTTATAACAACTGTAATTTTTTTTTTTTACATCTCGGCAAAATTATAATCACGTTATCCTTTTTCAATTAATGCTCTAATTTTTTTTATTAATTGATAGAATTTTGATACGCTTCTGACAGTTGTCATTAAAATTTTTTAAAAATAGGAGCACTGTCTGAAAATGCCTTTAATATCTTTTCTAAAGCGTGTAAAGATTTCAATAAAATTAAGCGCTTGTAGTTAAATTGCTATTAATTACAATAATTAAAATAAAATTCAATTTTAAGCGAGATATTTTATAAAAATAAAACAAACATTATAATTATTCAAGTGATGGTTGATTTAATTCACTTAATTATATAATTTGTCGTGAATAAAATCTCTAAAAATTTAAACAACTAATTTTTGTTAAGACAATGGTCACAGTTATATTAATAGTAATAATTATAATAATTAATAATCTTTTTACATATAAATACATAATTACAAATTAAAAGTACATTTAAAGTCTTCTATGAATTTATTTGTTGATACAAATGTACAGACTCATTAATTAAAAATAAACAAGTGTCTTATATATTTTTTTTTTATTCAATTGTTTTATATTTTTCATACTCATTATTTGATCCTTTGTCCTTTATATATATATTTATAATTAATTACTAATGACTAAGTATTTTATTTATAGTTAATAATTAATGTCAGGATAATAAATAAATAAATGAATGAACAAAAAAAAAGAAACTTTGCATCTTCAACGTATATTTGTTTTCTAAAAAAGAATACAGTATTTTATGTTTTTTTGTATACAATATATTAATTAAATTAGTATGAAGCTACCGGCGCAACAAACCAAAAGATAAAAAATTTTGTTTCTTTATTACTCAATTAACATAAAATAGTATTAGTATTTTAAAATAATTAATTAACTTAAATTTTAATTTATTTTAAAAATCGAAAAATGCGTTAGAGATTCTAATTATTTAAATTTGGTTGATATAATGCAGCACTCAAAATTATATATGTAATTTAAATAAATCATCAGTATAATATAAAGTAAGTAATTATAACAAAATATTATATTAATATATATGTCACGGATTTACTATTTTATATTCATAATTAATTAATAATAATACAATAAATGTTTTTTTTTCCACTACACCAAACAAAAAAATCAATTAAAAAATTATAAATCAAAAGGGTCATTTCAAATTTAAATTTAATTTATTAAAATTTTATATTTAATTCAATAAATAAATAAGACGATACAAAAAAAGCAAATATCTAAATAATTTTATGTTATCTTTTAAATGTTAGCAAACGATTAAAACTTTTTCGTTATTTATATTATCAATAATAATAATAAAGTAATAATTATACTTTTAAAAGCTTAATAAAATATATATTGAATAATAATCTGGCATTGAGGCAAGTGCAAGTACATTCGGTGAAATGTTATTATTTAAATCGCTTATACATTTTATTTTATTTTTTTTGTTTTTTTTCCTTTTTTTTTTTTAATAAGAATATAATAAAATAATTGTAATAATTATAATTTTATAATAATAATAATAATAAATATTCCTTCGAGTTAAAAATATTTACAATGATTGATATCAGCAATTGCTGAAATAAAAGCAATAATATTATTATTAATAATTAATAATAATTTAAATACATTAGCAAAAAAAGTTGATTGTTTTTTCTACTTTATTTTACTTTTAATAACACTGGGATTATTAAAAATATAATATTATCCTTTTGTGCAACAAAGCTACATGTGTATCATTTATAATACACCTCAATTATTATATTTTACCATTTTTTATTTTTTTATTTTAATTTTAATTCACTTCTTCTCCATTATAATTTATATAATCAACTATAATCTGGACTCAACAACATTTTTTTTCTCTCTTTTATCAAATAAGAATTAAAATAATTTACAGTTAACTCTGTACAAATTTTGAATCTTGTCCAGTAGAACGGGAGTTATAATTTTATAAAATCGAAAAGTTTATTGTGTTGTTCTTTTACACTTAATTTTAAGTCTAAGTCTCTAAATTGTATGTTCGATATTTTTTTTTTTATGTAATAATAATAATACATAATATTGTAATGAGATAATGATAGATTTATATATTGGAGCTAATAAGGAGATTATTAATTATTAAATTAATAATTAAAGAGTGATATTACTGTTTATTTATTATTTTAAAATACACATTTTCCACTGGTCATTGATTAGATTTTATAATTATTACTTAAATAGATTGATAAATATATATATATATATATATATATATATATATATATATATATATATATTACAAATTAGCTCCAATATTAATTAGACAATTAACTACATAATATGACAGAAGCTATAATTAAGCTGAATGGACGGGATAGCTTTTTTTATGTGGAAATAAAATGTAAACAATAATTTTTTAAAAATTAATTACTAATAAAAGTTATTAATAATTAATAATTCAATATAGATTATAATTAATAATGCCAATATTTTGAAATAATATTTATCTATTAAAAAATTAATTTAATTATTTTTTTTCGTTTCGGTCCTTCCTAATTGTTTTTATTTTTTTTTCTAAAATAATTTGTACAGTAACTACTTACATAATGTGGCGCAACACTTATGCGTGCGTTTTATCCACTGTCACTGTTTACATCCACTGGGTCGCTTACGATTTCTACGATTACGTTCTAATAAAAATGACAGATCCAATGGATCTTTTTTATTCGGCATTCGTTGGAGTAAATTTCTAAGGATGCGATTCAATCTCTTTCGTTGTTCTTCTCTCTGTTCATAAATTTTAAAATGATTATTATTTTTTTTTTTTCAAATTTAATTTATTAATTATTAAATAAGTAATTACTTGAGCGGGCGAGACAGTAAGTCTTGTAGTGGTTTGATCTTCACACGATTTATTCCTATTTTTTCCAAGTGACTTCGAATTATCTTTGCCATTTACTTTAGCATCAGCCTCCGTTTTATGATTATGGTCACTGTCTGTATGGGCTGCGCTCTTTTTCTTTTCTCTCATCGCTTTTATTGCTTGAATACTTTCTAAACTATGAGGCTACAAATAACCAAATTCATATTTTTGTTATTAAAATATTAATTTTAATAATTATTAATATAACTACTAAAAAATAGGGATCAATAAATTTTTTTCAAGATCAAGTGTTTACAAAATTTTGTTATAATTTACCGATCCCTCTTATTTATTTATTTTTTTTTTTTAATTGTTAAGAAATTTTCAGTATATAAGTAAAATTTATATCGATTTTTCTATTAAAAATTCTTTAATGTTTACTTAATTAAAATTACTTCAAATAAAATTATATAGGAGGGGGGGGGGGGGCAAAAGGGGTATTTAAGGAAATACTGAGTTTTTGGAAACTCAAATACGTTAAGTCTTTTTGTTTCTCAATGATGCTCATTCAACGTTAATAGAAAAAATTTTTAGCTGCCATTTAAAAAAAAAATTTTCATTTTTTGCGGGCAAAATGGGGTACTCCCTAAAAAAAGGAAAAAAAAAAGAATTTCTGGAAATTAAATAAATTAAATTTTCTTGTAAGTAATTTACATAAAGAAAAATTACAATTCACATAATTATTGAATGCAAAGGAATAAAAAAAAGTTTATAATAATTTTTATCATAAAACAAAAGTCATTAACATTTTTCAACTGACACTTTCAATTTTTGAAAAAGTTTAGCTACTTCCCAAGTAGCACAGAGTCAACTTTAAGATGTCTTTTAAAAGGACAAGACAAATTTTTTTTTGTCTCAAAGTCATCTTTTTTGGTATGAATACGACATGCAAATGTTGGTTCCGGAGACAGAGACGAGTTGTGTTGTTTTTCCTGTCTTATGTCAATTGAAAAGTCGTTTAGATGACTTATTTTACCACTATTTGTAATTTACTTTTTGTCGTCACTTGTATTAAGTCTTTTAAGTAGGTATTTTTTCGGTGACATAAGTTTCTAATCGTTTCGTCAACATATTGATGCCTTATCGACAAGTCAAAAAGTAGCCTAAAAACTGATATCTTATAGATGTCACAAAGGCAAGTGTGCTACCTGGGTTACTTTAAATTGTTAATTTTTCATTTGTTAATCACTATATTATTAGCTTCAAAGTAAACGATTTAAGTTAGTTTTAATTCCAAAGAAGATATTTTCAAAAAAGCAATTATTTATTGTTTAAAGTAATTGATTAAATAATTATTAAAAGATAATTAAATTTAATAATTTAAAAAATTGTCAATATTTTAAAGTTGATTATTAAAAAAAATCAAATTGGTTTCATACTATTTTTTTACGAAAATGGTGAAAAAAAATTCAAAACAATACTCAATTATATTTACAAAAATGATTTTAGAATGTTTAAAAATCAAACTTTTATTATAAAATTTTGGGGGTACCCCGTTTGCCCCTCCCTCCCCTATATTTAATGAATTCAATTTTAAGTCTTTTTACAAGATTGAGTAATCTAAAAATTTTTGTACTGAAATTTTTTTGTTAAGTCATACGTTTATAAAAAAATACTGAAATTAAATTTTATAGCCGTGAGTTATAAGTGATTATTCAAAAATGTGTATTGAAGCCCAGTATTTTTTTTTTTTTTTTTTTGTAGAGAATTAAATTTCTTAAAAAATGTCATTTCATGACAAATTTTTTTTCCCATATTAAATAGATGAGAAATTAAACTAATAAAATAACGAAGGACTTAATATTAGGTTCAAATTTTTCCTTATTAAATTTTCTATATGCTAGTATACAATTTGAGTTATTGTGGTGTAATTAAAAGAGTGTGGAAATAGTTTTGTGTGAGTAAAATAGTCGAAGAAAAAAAACCGTCCATAAAATGCACCTGAAGATCGTAACGTTCTTCGGGCAACGGAAAAAAAATTGGGAAATAAAAAATATACTGGATGACTAGATTTCTAAAATGTTTCACATATAACTGCTGGTATATCAGCTGAATATCTTAGACCACGCCCAATCTTCGGATCTACCCCTTAAGCAGCCAAATCACATAAATTTTTCTCATTTTGGTTGCGCGAAAAACGTTCCGATCTTCAGGTACATTCCATAAAGCACCCTCAGTGCTTTCGCACTTGAGGTGTGCAATTTAAAAATCCAATGAGCCAAAAAAAAAATGTAAATTCTTTTAGTATATGCTTTATGTAATAAAAAAATAATTACCAAATAAGTACGGTAATGTTTGATACGTTGTGGAAAAGTTTCAAAGGCATATGGTTTAGTACAAACTTGATGACGAGCTCTTGCAACTTTAGTGAACAATCTCGCAGCTCTGTCAACTCTATATTCACAAACATAAGTGTGTTCCGGAGCAGCACCAACAGGTCGTCCTTTACAATAAGTGTGAGGATCAAGTACCCAACATCTTTCCGCAACTAAATCACACGGTACAGCTTCATAAAGCGGTGCACAAACGACTTCATTTTCATAAAACTTTCTCGTCGGTTCATGATAAGTTTCATGCGGACGTAAATAATGATGACCAAAAACAAATCTTTCGCCTTGATCATTTTTCCATAATCTTTCAATTCTAAATATGTCCATTTGTTCATAATCAAACTTTTCAATTGTTTTATATGTGTGTTTTTCAGGTGTATCTCGTAGTACGTAGACAGTATCGCCCTGTCTCAATTGTAACTCGCCCCTCATCAATGTAACGTAATGTTTTTTATCTTTTTCTTCTTCTTCACCTTCAAGTGGTATTTCGTAATCAACAGGTCGTGGTTGACAGCGTTCGCATAGATAAGACTCAGCACTAGTATCAGCTTTAACGCAGTCGCAGTGTTGCCATACTAAACAACGCTCGCATTGTATCATTAAACCCTCATCTCTGTGTAAACCACAAATACATCTGATAACGTCTTCTTCACCAGCTGTCGAGCCTCGAGGCGGTAAGAAACATTGCGCAGGTGGTGACCCTGTTGCTTCTGTTATCGCTTCAATAAAGTTTGTTTTACTTCCCAAATATATTTTACGTAAACGCGCCGCTGCAATACCAACTTCAGATGTTCTACCAAAAAATTTAACATTATTATCAAATAATTTAATGATATCATTATCAAATTGTTCGGCTGTTTTATAATGACCGGTACTGATACCCTGGTCAATTATAGTCAAATCAATGGGATCTTGAATTTTTTCATAGTAATCTGGAAGTTTTCTTTTAGGAGGTAATGTAACAAATGGAATACAAAGTAATACACCATTTTCATCATTTGCCGTAGCTACAACATTATACAAATCTTTTAATACTTTAGCTAATTTAGCTGTTTTATTAACTTCCGGATCATCTTGAGCTTGAGCTAAACGACGAGTTCTTACAGTACGAGATGCATTATTTGTCAATGCTGTTAACTGGGTAAAGAAAGCAGCATCTGATTGCGTTTTAGATTCACCGGCTGTTTTTTCTTTAACAGCAGGAATAACTTTACTGTCTTTATTTTTAGCTTGAGTATTTATTTGCTGAGTGACCGGTGTCTTCATACGTTTAACTTTTTCTAAGTTTCTTAATAAAAAGCAGTGATGCTGCTGGGCAAAATGTCGTTGTTGCTGTGACATTGGTTTAACCATTGGCGTATTTATAAAACCTGAATCACCAACTTTTCGTGTTTTACATAAACCTTTGGACATTGCTAATATTTGATTTGATTTACGGACATTTTTACGAGGACGACCGACAGATCTGCGCTCAGTGTTTTCGATCGGTGGCAATGCTGGAGTTGCAAGTGGTCTTGCAATACGTTGACTTTTCCCACCAATCACACCACGGCATGCACTGCTACCGCATCTACATATTTGTCCCTCAGATGGATTAAATAGAGCAAAATTGTAATCATAAGTCAATTCTTCACCAGATTCAATGTCGCGTGATGCAAATAATGCCATGCGTGGTAGACCATGGACACTCCATTTTTGCATTTCACAATTAGGCTCGCATGAATGATTGACAAAACGACCGTCACCGCCCATACGGTGACCGTCAATTACCAATCCGCCGTCTAGGTGAAGACAATAATGATGCGTGTCGTTGGCATATCTTGTAGCCATGCGTGATTTAAATTCTCTTTCAGAAACAACTTCACCAACATACTCCAATATAAAACAACCTGTTTTAATAGAATCTTTTGTTCTGACACCCCAGCCTTTATTTTCTGTCATAAATCTTTGCAATCCTGGAGTCCACTCGTGTCGTTGAATTTTTTGATTACCGCAACGGTCACCGCAAGGACACATTTGGGATGAACATTCACTGAATACCATTCGATTGATACAATCATCACCACAACCACTGTCTGTTTTACATTCACATGCCTGTGGTTCATACAATGTCGTTGGTTTAACATCATAGTAAATATTAGTACGGATTTTTCTGTAATTCCACGAAGGCACCAAGTCACGTCCAGGCAAACGCGAATGTGTATGAAGCCACCAAAGATCATAAGGCAATTGAAATGGTATTTTACGTTGACGTAAAAATTTACCACAGTGATATGGTGGTGGTAATAAACCATGAGGATGCTCCGCTGGGTCATATGTAAGTTTATTTTTACCAGAGCCATCAGCGTTTGTAACTTTACGCGGTTCATCTTCTTTGTAATAGTCTGAGAATAGCCCAGCTGGTAAATATCTTTTCTTCCATCTTGGTTGTTTTTTACGTAAATGTAATAAACTTCGTTGCTTACCGCTACCAACTTCTGGCTCATCACTCGCAACATCACTGCTCGGCAGTACGTCACTCTCTGTGTCATAACCAGCAGCATTATTTTTAAGCCTCTTAATGCTTCTTAGTGTTAAATTACACGGACTAGTTGAGCCTCTTCTTCGTTTATGATTATTATTAAGACAACCTGGTGAAACACTTGACTGTGAATTAGTACGGTCAAGTTTTTTCAAATTTTCCTCACTCAATTCAGCGATACGTTGACTCTGATTGTAACGTTCCAATGATTCCTCGAGTGTTGCATTTTCGTCATAAATTCTTGAGTCTTGAATTTTTTCATACTTAACTGGGCACAATTTATCACACGGTTTACTACCATCACACTCGACTAAGTCTCTACGTACTCTCAATCCTGGTCCATGACAACTGTCGATGATATCATCGGAATAACTGTGACAAGATAATTCATGAAAATCTTTAAAATCATTTGAATCAATTTTATCATCATCATCTTCATCATCAATAATACCACAGTCATCGTCATCCTCATCATCGTCATCATCGCCATCATTGTTATTATTATCGCTATCTTGACTTTTAGTTTCATCTAAAATTGGTAGTACTGCATTCACATCACTTTCAGATAAAACAGATTTTTCTTCGACTTTTGATATTTCTAAATCTGCTATTGTTATGTCAACACGTGGTACCAGTGTCAATTTATCTTTATCATTATTATCATCATAATTATTATCATTACTACTAACAACTAAATTTATTTTCTTTTTCTTTTTCTTCTTAAGTGTCGGAAAACCAGTACGATTGATAGCTTTTCTTCGTCGTATTTTTTTCTTAGTAAGAATTAAAGCAGCCACTGGATTTACCGAATTTGTTACATTCAATAATTCTTTTTTATTATTATCTTTACGATCTAAATTATTTACTTTATCATCTGCATCTTTAACAATTGAACTTACTTTATCATTTTTATCAGCTGTTAATTTTTTTGATTGTTCATTTTTTTCCGATTGATGATGTTGTTCATTACTTTTATCAGCGGTCTTCAATTGTTTGTCAACAACTTTATCTACTTTGCTTATACTTTTATCCGTAATATTTTTGTTATTAACCTTTTCATTTGCTGCTTTATTATCAATTTTATCGGGATTATTTACCGCTGAATTACTGTCTGATGTTATTAATTTAGTAACAGTGACACGTAAATCACGTACTATTTTTTTCTTACGACGCGGTAGCTGTTGTTCTAAACGATTCAGAGGTTTGTCTTCAGTATCTGAACTTTCGCTGGCTGTTTCACCAGCAATTGCGCTATCGTTGGCATCACGTAGACGTTTTTTAAGTGTCTGAGAATCAATATCTTTATCTTTTTGACTATGTAAATTACTAGATAATGATGATGATGGACTACCGCTGTACCTTTCAATAGTTGCTTCAATAGCTTCTTCAATATGACTTTCCATTGAATTTGATTCGTTAATATTAGTATCAGTTGAACTGGCATTAGAGCTCTGTGAGCTGTGTGGACTTGATAAATGATAATGACGTTTTTTCAATGGTAATCTCTGTTCATTTGGATTTGATGGTGTATTTGAATTTTGATTACTGCTCTTAGAATCACCACTGCTACCACCACTACCACTACCAGAAATTTTATCCTTTTTCAATCGTCTCTTTAATGATTTTTGTTCATCATTAGTACTTGCGTCACCTTTTCGTTTTTTTGTTATTTTTTTAACACGAAATATTTGTGGTAATTCAGTAAAATTTGAATTATTATTATTTTTACCAAGGCTACATGATTTTGAAAAATCATCAATAAGTTTTTCTAATTCTTCAACTATTGTTGGATCAACACGAATGGGTTGTTTTGGTGGTATAACAACTCGTCGCTTGTGCTTATGATGATGATGATGATGATGATGGTGATGGTGGTGATGATTACTACTACTGCTACTATTATTATTATTATTATTATGATTATTATTACTACTTTTAAACCGATGATTTGTCGTTGATTGTACAGATTTATCACACTTGTCTGTTTTTATTTCAATATCCTCAGGTTTTAAATCAACAGGAACAGATATTACTGTTTGTACACCAACAACATTTGTTTCAGATACTTTTTTACTGCTTTTATTTTCTTTAAGAACACGTTTTGGCCCTGGAATTACTACCGCTGTTGATGTTACTGCTGATACTGATGCTGTAGCAGTTGGTTTCTTCGACACAGTCTGCTTTTTATTTACTGATGGTGAAGAACAACTTTCAGCAATTCTATTTTCCTTTGAACTTTTTTTAGTAACAGTACCGCTACTATTATTATTAATTGTTTTATCATCATTACAACCATGATCATTACTTACTTTTTGTCTTAGAGGTGACGTACTTTTATTTGACTCAACAGATTTATCATGTCGTAATTTTTTACATACTTGTTCGCATGTTTTAAATGTATCCTTATCCTTATTTGTTAATTTTTTATTACTAACATTAGATTTATTATTCAGGCACTTATTATCATCATGTGAATTATTTTTATTATCAGTCGAACAAGTTGGATTTTTATTACTACTAGTACTTGTAGTAGTAGCAGCAGTAGTACTAGTAGACACTGACGTTTCGCCATTATTAACAATACTTTTTTTATTTTTTAACCTTTGATTCCTCGTCAACTCTTCTTTATTTTCTTGCTGCAATGATAATTTATTGTTACTTTTAGCCAACTGTTTACCACGTTTACTAGTACTCGTTTCACGTTTATTGTTACTGACAATAGGACTTGAGTTTCGTTCTATTTTGGCTATTTTTTCAACGACATCTGGCTTCAAACGTGGCCTGCCAGGACCACGTGGTTGTGTTGATACCATTTTAGCAGGTCGACCTGGTTTTCTTTTAGGTGGGTACAATACACGATCGACATTGACAGCTGGTTTAGGTGGTGGGGGTGGTGCTGACGCTGGTACTGATGTTGATTGTAGTGGTGATTGTGAAGGTGCTGGTGGACTAGCTGGAGTTGTTGTCAAATGTAGTGGACTATTATTAACAGACTGAATACCTGAATCTGGTGATACATTTGCTGTAAATGTATACTCAGAATCGGCGGTTTTTTTACCAGCTTTGCTGCGTCTTTTTCGCGGTTCTGATAATAATGCTGTCTTTTCAACAAACTGTTGTAATAATGTTGAACTATAAACAGGCACTGGATTTTGATTTGTGTTTTCACTTGAATCTGAATCAGCACTCAATGACATACGTTCAATAGCTTTGGATACTAATCGACCACTTTCTGAGTCTTCAAAACCATCAAATGGCGTGTCTTCTTGATCAGGAATAATTGCTGACAAATGTTCTTGATTTATTTCTTGTAAAGGCGCTTGTGATGATTGTTGCTGTTGTTGATTATTTTGTTGTTGCTGATGTGATTGTGATGATTGAGAGTTTGACTGTGACGTTACTGGAAGTGACGATTGATTCAATGTCAATGTCGGGCCCGCCGACGTATCTGAATCATCAGTAGTACATTCAGATGTTTTTAAACTACACGTTGCTTTGGATTTACGCGTTAATATTTTTTTATTAACTTTACTATTATTATCACATTTTGATTTATTATTATCAGCAGCAACAACAACATTATTATCAACATTATTATCTTTTTTTTGTGCTTTCATACTTATTTTTAATTTAAGACCACCTTGATCAAAATTTGTTTCACGAATTGCAAATGTTTGTTCGCTATGCTTCGAAGAACAATCAGAATTGCTGTCAGAGTCATCACATTCATCACCACTGCTCTCATCATCAGTTTCTTCAGATGAATACGAACAACTGCCATCAGTACCACCAGAACTTTCATCATCCGAATCAGAATCTTCTTCCGAATCAACAGAATCACTTTCATTTTTTTCAGTAGCTGGATCCCAACTACCACCACCTTTTATGGCGTCCATGTCCACGGTAGAGGGTAATTCGCGTTCGGGTTCGCCATCGTTTTCGTCCCAATTCCAATTCTGTAGCTCTAGCTCTGACGGACGATGAATTACGGCGTTCCATCCCGAATCACCGGACATTTTTCTGTTTAAATGACATTCACGGGTTTCATGTATCAACCGTTCGCACTGATGATGATGATTACTATTATTATTATTATGACGACAAAACCCACTCGTAAAATTTTCCAACGTCAATTACCTGATTACAAATAAATAAAAGTAATTAGTAACTAATAATTTTAAATAAATTTATAAATATTACCTTGCATTATATTGATAAAATATAAATTCGTAAATTGACAAGTTAATTTATGATAATAATAGCGTATTAATTAGTTGTTGGACAGCTGTTCTTTTGATAAGCAGATGTAACCCCCAGGTGCATCAGTTGAATTGGCGCGAAAAACAATATAACAATAAATATTTAACGCACAATTATTGATAATGAGTACAAATATATTTATTAGTTATCAGTAGTAATGTTCAATTATGCATGGGTTTGTTTTATAATTGTAAAAACTTACACGACATATATATAAACACAATTAGAAAGTTTTATCTGTATGTTTACGTATCTTCATGCGTGCTACACAAAATGGCGTTGGTACATTTAAGTGCGTACATATATTATCCATTATTTGTCGTTATTATTTACAATTGTTAGTATTATTATTTTTAAATAATAACACAAATAAAACACTTTATTTGCTATTGTTAATAGCATGGTATCCGCACCTGCGGATTATTAATGTCACACAATAAATTACATATTTTCACAGAAATGTCGTATAATACGCATACAACATCGCGTCTCACATTATTATTTTTCTTGACGGTCAGTGCATCACCAACGCTGCTAGTGGATTATTATTTAATTTACTTTTTAAAACTCAATCGACAATATCGCGTTCATATCATGAGTGTTGATGTAACTGACAAGTAGAAAATTTTTTAAATTTCTGATTGATTGAATAAATAAATAAAATGTATGGAGAATGTAAATTTAAAAATACGCGCATTTTTTTTAATTTAATTTTTTTATTTATTTATTTAAAATTCATAAGTTGTCTAATGTCTGCTACATTCACATTCATAATCTCATTGTATGCACAACAATCAAAATCTATCTGTACACATATTTTTTTTCGATTTTTAAATTAATGTCAAAACTTTTTTTTTCAAAATTGTTTGTTATTTAAATTTATGAACTATATATTTATTTGAAAAAATGAGTGTAAATGTAGCAGACGTAAAACAATTTATAAATTAAAATAATGAAATTTAAAAAAACGCGCGTACGAATTTTTCATTGATCTAAATACGAGTCTTTTATTTTTTGATTCTATTTACATTTATTTATTAAAAAATTTAAAAAATTCTCATTTGTCAGTTACTTACATTCACAAGCATTTAAAATAACTATTTTTAAATCTACTAGTGACAATTATCGGTCAAATAGTTTTCTAATGTTTACTTTTTATGACATTTGATAGCTTTTGTGTTTTTATAAATAAATTACTGATCAATATAAAAAATTATTTAAAAATTATACAGACTATTATTATTAATAATTTTATATAACCTAACAAACTATTAAAATTCGAATTTCACATAAAAAAAGAATTAAATTATAAGTGTGAACGTGTAGCAGACATGAGACAATTGATCAATTTAAAATTAATTAATTAAAACAATGAAATTTTAAAAAATGCACGTACTGTTCTTTCAATTATCTGAACACGCATTTTCAAATTTTTATTCTACTTAAATTTTATTTGGTTATTCCAAAATTTAAAAAATTGCCAATTGTCAGCTATATTCACACTCACTTAAATATTCACGTAATAAAAAACTAGTATGTGCTTGTTATGTAATTGAACTTATAATTTATAAATCGTTATGATTAAATTAAAACTGTAGTCAAGGTTTGCTGACACAAATTATCGTTCTTAAAATTCATAATTGTTTAATACAACAGATTATAACTTGAACTTTTCAGACCACAGTTTCAAAATAATCACATCAATTACATTTTAAACAAATGCATTTTTTAATAAATAAAATTATTTGACGTTTAATCAAAACAAGTAATAAAATTTATGATTAAGTTGAAATTGAAATTGAAATTATTGAAGTAGAAAATATAATGAAGTTATAAAATTATTTTTTAATTTAAAAATATAAGAGAATTTGATTAATAACAACAATTAGTTGATGACGAATTTTAAAACAATCATGACCCTGAAGTTAACAGACAATTAGCAATTTTCGGATTTTTTAAAATGTGCGCATATAGAAAATTTAAAAAACTATAGGTGCAATTTTCATTAAATACTTGTTTTTTATAATTTGTTGTTTTTAAAAAAATCAAAAAATTATTAGACGTCTACTAACCTGAGTATCATAAAAAAGTATGAGTGTTAATGTAGCAGACATAAGACAATTTATAAATTTAAAATAAATAAATAATTTAAAAAATGCGCGTACGGATCTTGCATTAATCTAAATACGTATTTTTTATTTTTATTCCATTACATTCTATTTATTTATTTATTACAAAGTTTAAAAAATTCCCACTTGTCAGTTACTTCACACTCATAAAAATTGTATTATTTTAATTTTAAAATGTTTTCGCGCCAATGGTCGCTGCAAGATATTTCTGAATTCAAGTTGAAATGATCTGTCAGTTTCTTGTCTTGACAATAATAAATTAATGATTTACATTTTGAATACACACGTGGTGAAAAAACTAATAAACTAACCTCTTTAAAACTGCGTTAATATTTAAATAATTTATTTTCTTACTTTATTTAGGTCTGTTTAATTGTAAAAATGAATAAAAATAAATATATAGTTAGTGATCATGATATTTTAAGTGATGAATCAATGAATGGATTGAGAATTGTTGATGATTCGAGTTCTAATGATGTCGATATACTTGATGCTGGTGAATCTTCAAATGATTGTGTGCCAATTAATTCAATAAATAAAAGACAGGTAAAATTTTATTATTCAATTATTTTTATTGTTAACTTATTAATGCAAATTTTTTTTTTATATTTATCAAGGACTCGTGGGGCAGTACTCCAAAAACAGCAAAGAAAAAATTTGTAAATCCAATTACTATTAAATCAAATTCATCAACACCAATTCCAAATGTTTTACGTTATCCATCTAATTCAGGATACAAAATTCCTCGTAAAAAAACTAAAATCCCGCATGAATTTGAATTTGATGAATCAAGTCTTCGTGTAACAATAGGACCATCAATAATACCTGAGTCATTAATTAAAAAACGACAGGCTAAAATGAATAAACATCATCGTGAATCATCAAGTGAATCACAAAACGAAGGAGACACATTGGCAGATTCTAGAGAATTAAATAATACACTAGATATAAATGCATCAATACTAGATAAATCAATACCAAACTTGGATGATTCTGAAGAATCTGATGAAAAGACAGCATTTCATTTTTACTGTCTTAGAAATAAAGTTATTTTTGCATTGAATAGTTCAGGAAATTTTTCATTCCATGGTAAATTAAGAATAAAGGTACTGTACGGTGCTGTTGATATTTACGGATATACATTAAATAAATTGAATACCGTGACACCAGTAGAAATTTACTCACCACGCAGCTCAAATTTATTATGTATCCAAAGTACATTTTGTCCTGAGTCTAGTGGTTGTGATGATTTTTCAGATGTTTGGGATGCGTTGAAAGAAGATAATATTGATTGTAATTCAGAAGCGTTTACAACATTTGCTGATAATATTGAAGCCGGCTGGTCCGTGTTCACACTTCAAAATTTTGATAATAATTTAACAGAATTTCTTGCAAGATATTTTTCACATGGATTATTTCCTGTAATTGAATGTAATACTAACAATTATTGGATACTAGGTCGACGAGTTGAAATGGTTTTACAAAGTTTCATTTATCCTACAAAAGCACGTAAACGAGTACTTTGTTTCAATAATACTAAAGATAGTGTTGAAGCTGTTGTTAATGATTTTAAATCTAGACATTCATCACGAATAATATTAGCTGGTGGTAAAAATCTTGGTAAATCAACGACAATGCGTTACCTTGTTAATAAATTATTACACGAAACTGACCAAGTTTTAGTATTAGATTTTGATCCAGGACAAAGTGAATTCACTCCAGCGGGATGTATTTCTATGAATATTGTTCGTAAGCCACTTTTAGGTCCTAATTTTACTCATTTACAAACACCTTACCATCAAATTTATGTGGGTGGAATTGACGTAACTCGTTGCTTGACAAATTATATTGATGGAATAAAAAATATAATTGAATGTTTAAATAGATATTTAGATAAACAAAATAATCCAATACCAGTCGTTGTAAATACTATGGGTTTTTGTGAAAATATTGGTTGGGATATCATGTGTCATATAATTAAGAGCATTAAGCCAACAGATGTCATTCAAATAAATTCTAAGAAGGCTAAATGTAATTATGATAATTTATTGAAACATCAAGTTGTTATTAATGAGGTAAATACAATTAATTATTTTATTTTATTATATTTTATGTAATTTTTAGTAATAATTAAACTATTGTTTAACAGAGGAGTTCAGCATTAAGTTGGGCAAGTTTGGGTAATCCTTCATTGAACAAATACAAACATTATCTTGTTAATTCTGAAGCTGAGGTTCTAGATAAAAAAAGCAAAACCTGGAACATAGAACCTCATCAATTGAGAGAAATTGTAATGCTCGCTTATTTAAGTGATATTACAAAAACTAAAAATAACACAAAGTCATATGTAACCTCGACAAGTGTACCAACAACTATCAATGAGATAACGCCATATCAAATTCCATTTTCGGCTGTTAAAGTATCACTTGGATTTCCGGTTGTTTCTCACGTACTGTCTGTTATCAACGGTAACATTGTTGCTTTAAGTGGTTGTGATTTTGATGATGAGCAATGCGATACTGAGGCGGTATCTTATCCAAAAGTTTTAGTACGAGCACCAGTGGCTACGTGTTATGGTTTTGGTAAGTATTATTAATTCATTCATTAATTGACTGATACCTCGCGTAACTAATTCCAAAATGACATATTTTTATACACCTTTTTGGCTTTAGGAAACTCTAAAGTCAAAAAGGCGTATAATTTTATTTCCATTGCCAATCGTTTTGTAGACGTTTTGTATAGATAAAAATTGAAAAAAAAAAAGTTTTTGAAAACCAAAAGGGAATTTAGTTCAAGGGGGGCCACTTGTGTCACTGCTTGAAGAAAAGATGATTGTTGGAAATTTTTTTAAAGAAATCGACTGTAAGGAATGTTTTAATTTTTTAAGGAGATATTTGTGGATATACAAGAAATACATGATAAAATTTTTGGACTAAAATATTGAAAATTTAACGAGTTATTCGCAATCTCCCAAGGCTAAAAAAAAAGTGCTCCCACTGCTGCAGTGATAGTGACCTTCACTGTGCATGAAATAAAAAAAAACCAATAAGTTTATTAAATTAGAAGGTATTGGTCGTACCACGACCCACCGGCTTAGAAAAAATTTGAAATTTAACAAAATGGTGGAGTTTAAAAAAAAATTCAAAAATTTGCGCGAAAATTTGATGATTTCTGGCTTGCCAAAATTACATTATCTATTCGATCGGAAAACTGGAAGTTCGTGGTATGGAGAAACATATATATATATGATAATCAAATCGATCAGATGATTTGTCTTCGAGTTATAACTGCAGCAATTTTGAAAAATGTACTTTCGAGAATCATTGAGCGGCTGCTCTTCAGATGGCTGTAACTCAAAAAAAATATTTGAGATATGCCGTTGAAATTTTAGCGAAAAAAAAATTGATTTTTTCAAAATTGCACACTAGTAATCCCCTTAAATTATACGACTTTTTGGCTTTCAAAAATGTTTTTCCAATTTTCAACTTTAGAATTAGTTAGCAATTAGTGACTAAAGTCAAAAGGGCGTATAAAAATTTGTCTCCTTTTGGAATTAGTGATGCGAAATTTTAACACCGTGTTACGAGCCTTTATTTATACTTACCATATTGGAATAATTTATTTAAAATATAAATATTAATATAAATTTTTGCATTTTTAAAGCACTGGCACATCGATGTGTGATAATTAATTTAAATTTCAAGATGTGGTATTTAAATCATTGAACCGACGGTTATATTTATTTCCGGTATATGTTTATCGTAAACTCAAGTAGCTAAATATTTGTGTTCAGGCTCAAAGAAATTTATAAAGACTCTCTCGTTATCATTTGTTTAAATAAATTCCAATATTGATATTTAAAAAAAAATAAAATTGATATTTATTTTGAATTCAGTAATTTCTTAAACTTATTTTATTATTTTAAATTAATATCTCATGTAATAATTTTTAATTTAACAGGAATAGTACGAGGTATAGATATGGAGCAAAAAAAAATATATATAAATACTCCATTGTCAATTGATGTTTTACAATATGTCAATTGTTTAATCGGAAGCATCCAAGTTCCTGCATGTTTGCTTCAACGAAATAAATCGGGTTTGCCGTACACGAGTGGTAAGTGTAATTTACCAACAAGTCGTGATCCAAGAAGAGGATGCTTTCATATGAAAAACCTTAAAGATACGTCACTCTTATCTACGGACGATTAAATATTTTTTTATGTACATTGATAAAAAATTACATCATTAAAAAAAAAAAAAAAGAAAAAACTATTTTTTTTGCAATAAATATTAGTTGCTCTCTTCAGACGGTCTATATTTATTATAACTCTGTAGTAGATACATATATGTATAGAATATCAAATTATTGATGATAACGTAACAATCCACACGATATAAATTCTAGGGAATACACATCAAAGCAAAATCATACTGCTAATTTACCCGTCATCACTATTATGTACACTAACGTGCAGTTAGATCTATTACATTTACCTCTGATAATATAAATTTACGTTACTACCTCTCATTAAGAGCTTTTAAAAATATCATTATAGTAATACCTCATAAATAATAATAATAATAATAATTATAATAATTATTATTCCCTATATTACAAAATCTTTTATTTTTTAATCTTAATTATGATTGAGATAAACTCAGAACAAACTCATAAATTACTATATATTTTTTCGATAGGTAAAATATTCTTGATTGACATGTTCAATAAAATTTGTCACTTCAATTAAATAATTTTCGGTATTTGATACAGTTAAATATTCTTGTAGTCATTAATAATTATTTAAATTAAAAATTAATAACTCACTTGAAATTCAAAGTGACAGATCAGCTGTCAAACATTTAGTGTAATAAAAAATAAAATTCGTATGGAGATTAATAAATTATTGAGTTAAATGACATTAGCACGTGGTTCAAGCAAAAATAAATTTGAATTGAGGGCACGGTGTCTCTAAAAATACGATAAACATACCAGTGATACTTGACACTTCGACAAGTGTGAGCAAAAAAAAACAAACTATGTATACAGAAAAGCTTGAGTAGCTTAAAAAACGTGTCAGTAAATGAAAAGGGGATGAGAGATATGAGGGAAATAAAAAAAAAAAAAATAAACAGTAAAAAAAAGTAATAAAAAAGGGAGCTGATGAATGAAAACGCGAATTCGCGTTTGTTGGGTTAACGGCATACACATAAAGGGGCGACAGTTTCAGTAGTCGCTCTCGCTTACACTTGGCTCGGAAATATTCATTCATAAAGTTTGTCCCAACCTCGGGGCAATACCAAATACATAGAATAAAGTGAGAGAGAGAAAGAGACTGAGTGGGAGAGCCAGTAGAGAGATTTGAGGGGGTTTTAAAGTACAAGGACAGAGAAGAGAGGGTTGCTACAAGTGAAAAAAGGGGCTCTCTTTTACTACTCTTACTTTTAACTTTACTTGTACATACATACATACATACATACATACATATCGGTATATCTATGTATATCCATACCCAAGCAACCAAGCATACCTACCCTGTGTACTGAGTAGCGAGTAGAGTTGGCTCACTTGTTCGCGATACGATGAACTCGATAGCCCAACAACGACAGGTGTTGTCGCGCGCCGTTAAGAAAGAGAGTCACGATATAAAAAAGTGAGGATAAAAAAAAAAGTACTCATTCGTTTTTTTATCAAGAGCTACAAGCAAAGAGACCGACAAAGCTTTTTCCAGGCGCATACAGCCTGTTGAAAGTCTTTGAGGTCTCGTTTACCACACGATTGTTTGATTTAAATCTACGGTAAGAAAAAATAAAAAAACATACTGAGCCAAAAAATATAAAAAATAACACCGCGAAACACATGATAATAATAATAATAATGCTGGTGATGATGATAATAATAATAATAGTAGCAAAAAAAGTATAATTTCTATTGAATAACTTGGGACTTAAATTGCTTTTAAAAGTCGACATTGTGATGTCAACAAAGATGAATAGATCAGGTTATTCAACCTTCTGACATTCCGAATAAATTGAGAGTTAAAGAACACACTTGGGACCGTGTGTAAAAAAAAATGTAGAGCAAGCAGTCAGACGACGGAAAAGGTGGATGAGAGCAAGAGAGAAAGCCATTTGATAAAGAAAGGAAAGTATGTATGTGGGTATCATATATATATATAATATAATATAAAGTGGAGAGGAAATAAAAAAAACATCTACTGTGAGGCAGGCCAAGGGAGTGAGTATATGAATAGATATAATAGCAGGGTCAGTTCTCTCTTTTAATTTGTTTAGAATTAAATTTTATTATTTTAATTGAAAAGTGTCTGGTCTATAGCGTGAAGTCCCTTCTTTTTTTTCTTTTTTTTAACTTTGTTATGACGTTATTAATTATTTGTTAAGGACATGCGGTAGAAAGTTATTATTAATGTTATCAGCAATTAGAAAGATGATTTTGAAATTTAAAAAATGTATATATTTTATGGAGTTTTTAAGCTTTATTACTGATGCAACATCGTGTTTCTGGCGACAGGGTAGAGAGTTAGAGTTTTATGTATATAGCATTCAGAGAGTCACAGACCGGTACTAACAGTTAAGTGCGTTCGGCGAAAGAGCCTCTCACAGCAGGACCGGTTTTTAAAGTACAGGGTGGAAGCGGTGAAATCGTACAATCGGAAGTTGACCTCAAATTCACTCAACGATTTCACCATCTGCACCCTGTATATGCACTTTAACACACTCATGAAGCAAAAAAAAAAGGAAAAAAATGAAACCCAAGCTAACAAAAAAAAAATCTACGTCTACATCATCCAGAGACGCAAACAAAGAACCTACTTTCCCTTGACGCCGTACCTTCTTGCGGCTTAAACTTTGGGCTGATGGAAAGGACAGAGTACTAGAGGATGAGAAGGCGCAGGAATAAGAAAAAAGACCAAGTAAAATTGTTATCTGCATCTGTACATAGCCCAAATAAGGGAAATATAACGTAACGGATAACTTGGAATGTTGGACCCTGAACTGCTGTAGGGGATTAGTAGGATCGAGTTTTGGGATTTGGAATTGGAAATTTAGTGTACGGCTCAGAAACAAGGGGCCAAATGTACAGTAAGAATTTAACAATACATAATACAATGGGAATAAACTAAAACTTTGTAATTTTTTTGTTTGTCTATTTGTACTAAAAAGGACACAAGATTTATAATGCGACAATCGAGAATATCTTTGAATCTTCTTTTCCCTTTTACCTTTTTTTTTATTTATTTTGCTTTTTTTTATATACTACATCTCTCGGGAGTTCGACTAAGTATGCGTTATAACTGGGGCAGGACTTTCAGAAAAATGAAAAAAGATCTTTATATATATATATATATATATATACAGATATATTTGTATGTACTAGAAGGAAAAATGTAAAGAGGAAAGAAAGAGTGGAGAGAAATAGGGAGAAACATCCCCAGGACACCATGAGAAACCGCATGAGAAGCTTCTAAAATGCTATGTGCACGGATTTACTGTACACATACAAGTTAAAGTGAGATAGAGTAGACTTTGTAAGAGATGGAAATATGTGTGTACATATATATGTACACATCAACGTGTCGTGGGAGGAATAGTGGAGGATAGAAGAGTTGAAAAGAGATGGGCAACACGTCGATCGGAGTATCTGCGAGAGCTTAGTGTTTGCGCGCGCATGCGTGGGATCTTTGTGGGCATTTTCAAACACCCGCCATCTTTATACTTCCATTTCCTCTTGCCCCTTGATCCTCCGCAAGTGTGCACATGATATTTTTTCCGGTTACGTTACGAGAGAGCGGAGAGACGGTTGATGGAGACGATTATCCCGTCCGTTTCTACATCAACCAACCAACCAACCAACCAACTATACTTCCATTCTCTCTTTGCACTATTTTGCTTTGTCCATACCGGGTAAGAAACCTTTTTATAGCAGCTGTCGAGGTAAAGGTTCACTTATTATGAGGTACTATAGGTATATGTGTGTCTAAATGTCGAGGATCGAGGGTCGCGGATCCATTCTCGTGGATTTTGGAAAAGTAAAATCTAAAATATATATTGAGGGGTTAAAATTATAAAAGGTATATATTTTATATGTGTAAGTAAATAGAGAATAGATGTAGATTTTCGAGGTTCAGCGGTTAAGGGAACAGGTAGTAGTGTAGGATGACAAGAAGGGTTAGCCATAGGGAAGATTTGAAAGAGAATAGTAAAAGGAGAGGACAGAAGTAATGTGAGAAGGAAAAGAATGAGAAGGCAAGGGGATGGATTGTGTGGGTGATACACGCAGCAGAGAATGAAATGGAAGAGGAAGCTCTATCATGGCCCGTGGGACGTCTGCAGACACTCCACTCGCTTGCAAACATACAACATAGGACATAGCGCACGGCAAAGGCTTTTCTCGTATTCTATTGATTTTTCAAAAAGTTTTGATGGTGGGAGTGCACATAGTGGAGTTGACTGTCGGTTGTGCGCACGGACATACCTCTGCCGGCCTTGGTGTGTTAGTAAAGATCGTGGTGTGCTAACTCTCTCTGTCTGTCTCACTTTAAATACAACTATATCCATCTCTCACTTGTATTCATACTCTCCTTTCGTCTCTTCTACGGCTGTCGCTTCATCCACCTCGTGGCTCTGGAGTTGTCTGCCCCCTGCCGCACCAGCTCACCCGGTCCAGAAATTGCGGACTCACCCCCTACGCCCCCTGCCCGTCCTCTTATCCCGCGCGCACTCAACAATCTCGCGTACTCACGTACAGTACACGCGCAGACTAAAGACACAACAGTACTAACTTTTTTACGGCACCCGATTACACTAAACAAATTAAATTGTATCACTTTTTTTTCATCTTTTACTTTTTTTAAATCTAATCAATCGTTTTTTCAGGATCCTTATCATCTACCCGTCAATCCGCATTCATATCTTGCACTAGGTCATTGGCATCAATTCGGTCACGATTTTAAAATGAATGGAAAAAAAATATGAAATTTAAATACATTTTTTATTACATAACCATGTAAAATAAATTATCATGCGTGTAAATAAAAAAAAAATTCGTGTAAAAAAAAAAAAAAAAAAAAAAAATGAAAAAAAAATATATTCTTACGGCCCTGAATATGAATTCCCACCCACCGGCTGAGCAGCAGGGTCACACACACGCGTGTAAATTTCAAGGATGTATGTGCGCGCGCGTGTTTTAAACATACACACATGCACACATACACGTGGCGGTAACAGCAGCAGTAATGTAGCACTACGCCCTAGTGTGGTAGTGGCACACGCATCATCATCCATATCACGAGTCGCACACAATTTATACACACATACAATTTAAAATTCGCGGCGGCGTACACTTTCCGTCAGTGTGTGTGCCGTTAAACAACGAAAATACACGATGATAGCCGAGTGACGGGGCGGGCAATCGAGGCGGGTTTTCACGTTACCAGCCGAGTTTTGCCGAGTTGCCACGAACTTACACGAAAGTGGGTGACGATTAAACCCGAGGTTACCGAGCTGGCCCGAAGTTAACTCGAGGCACAGCCAAAAGCAGTGCGGCCGAATCTAGTGCCGTGGCTGGGTTACTACTGTGTTTTATACCTCCGCTGTTTTTTCGTATCGTGCGTGTTTCGTGCGTGCATTTATCTATTACAGATTTAGAAATTTAAATTGTTTTACGATAACCAGTGGATTAACGTGTGATATTTATTTTTAAATAATAGTGTACTAACCAACTAAAGGATCTAACACATAATTTAAGATACCAAGATGTTGATGTAATTCGAATTTTAGCGGTTACTAGTGGAGTTTAATATATATATATATATATATTTTCTACAACTGTAGTTCGAAATAACAAGAACGAAAAACACCGCGACGGCCATGGCTCGCCGTCGCGAGGACACCGACGATGGTGATTAAAAACGTCGACGGGTGCGGCATACTAAACCAGTACGATAATTTAAATAGTAAAACTAATAATAATAGTTTTAAAAATAGTCACAATAATTAAAACTCATAGTAAAAAATTTAAATAAAATGTTTGTCGTGATAATTATAAATTTATTTATCAAGTTCGCAGGCTGTTGATCATCCAAAACTCTGTTTGCTTGTTTCTGATAGTTATTGGAGAACATGAAGCTGAATTTTATTTAATGAAGAATACAAAGTGGATTTGGTGGTGATATGGTTGTGAAATAAAGCAAGAGATCTTTTTTAAAGTAGTCTAGCAACTTGTAAAAATAATAAAGTCAGATAGACTTTATTACAATATATATATTTCAATATACGTATATGTATATATATATATATATATATATACTTGTGGTTGTTTTAAAAGCAGCGGTGTGTTTTTAAGGACGTGATACATTGCCCGGCGGACTAGTTGTGTGTTATTGGTCTTGGTCAAAAAGCGATAGCAAACCGGATACACTTAAAAACGTGTAACTGGCTAGCTGGTGTAGACCAACAAGCCGACGAGCCGGGAGGCTTTCATTTTATTTTGTTGGAAGACAGTGAGAACGTTTGTTTTATTTATTTATTTTTTTTTTTATTTTATTTTATACTATTAGTTGTTGCTGTAGTTGTTCTTATTCACTGCAATAGTTTGTTAAGCTGTTGTAGTTTTCAGTTGGTCGACAACAGAGCCAATAAAGTTTTTGAGACATTAAGCAAGCAGTCCGTCCTCCTACAAGGGGAAGATTACCCGCTGGAGGATGAAGTCGCCACGAGAATTAACACACGGCTCTTAGTTTGTGTTCTTCGTCTCCAACGTCTCAATTTTTTTTTTTATCTTTGTTTTGTGTCATCGGGGTGGAAGACTGGTTGTTAAATCACCAGGGAATATATATAAGAAGATCGTAATCGTCAGGAAAAATGCAAGTGGCAACGTTGTTTCGAGAGAGCAGTACTCTGCTGAGTGCTTCGAATCTCGATCCTCCTCAGCAACAACATCCGGCTCTTCAACAGCAACACCAGCAGCAACAACAACAGCAGCAGCAACATCATCAGCCGCAGCAAGAACAACAACAACATCAGCAGCAACAGCCGCAGCTTCAGCATCATCAGCAAATTCAACAACAGAGTCCGGATATCCATCTTGGTCATCATATGCAGCATTATCATAAAATGTAAGTTGATATTATTCAAAATTCAAAACTTTTGTTTTTTCTTTACTGACATCAATGTTCTGCTTAAATTTGAAATAAGTTTGAATGTAGCAGACATCAGACAAATTTAAAGTTATTAATAAACCGAGTAAAATTTAATTTTAAAAATTTTGAAATTAATAAGTGCATTTTTTAAAAATATTATTTACCCTACTTATTTATAATTTAAAATTTTTCTGATGTCTGCTGCATTCACACTCTGAAATTTGAATGGTTTTTTTTTTCTTGAGTTGAATTAGGAGTTGAGTAAAAATAAATACATATGTAAAAATACTTGTTTAGTAATATTGCCAAAGTAATCGCGGGAGACTTTGATTTTGTAATGTAAGAATAAGTTTAAGCTTAACTTGGAGTAGATTTAAAAGAGTAGTTACTATGGATAAAAAGAAAAAGAAAAGGAAAAAAAAAATAAAAATAAAAAGATTGAACGTGAAACACGACTTACTTCTCACGACCGCGTGACTCACCGCAGTCTTATGATGTAACACGTTCGTTTGGTCGGTTGTTAAGAAGAAGAAGAAGAAGTAGTAGTCGATCCTGAGATTTTAACGTGAATATAAAAATAAAATAAAATTTTATTCATACTTTATTTTATATTTTATATATTTCGAGTTACTTTAAATTTTATTGGTATTTAATTTCCCGTATATATTTCACGGTTCATTTATTACGTAATAGATATGTAATATAATGGATGTATTTTATTATGCATGTACTATTATGTATACTAGGTACTTGGGATAATTGTTATTTATAATTTAAACCCGACAACTGTTTTGGAAAATTTTACCGGGAAATTGTGTTGACGTTTAATTGGCACGGGATGAACGAGCCACGTGTTGATTATCTGCTGGCCTAACTGTCTCCAATATGTGTTTATATATATCTATATCTATATATATGTATTGAGTATGCACGTGCATCGTAACACGGCAATTATATATCCACCAACGACCAATAATGGATTTGCATTATGAGAGTAATAAAATCATTGTCGTTTAATGAGTCGTAATATCATACACTCAATATTAAAGTATATACATTATGGAAAATAGTAATCAACTTTATTACTCAATTATTTAACATACAAATTCTTTTTTATTTACCTTTTTTTTATTAATACATAATTGCTCGTGTGATTGTATTGAATTATCCTTGAACTTGAATTGAGGATAATGTATGGAGAAATAAATAATAAAAAAAAAAAAGTGTGTAGAAAGAAAAATGATTGGCGAGACCGAATGGCCGCATTTTTCTCGTTACTTACATTGTTTTATTTTTCATTTTTTATTGTACTATTGACTCGGTTTGCGTTTTTACACTCGCCAAACGTTATTCGATGGATTGGCTGGCTGGTTACAATACAATGAGTGAAGGAAAAAAAAAGAAAAGGATAAAAAAGTATAACAGTTGTCAGACAGCGACGATACCGTCGCCCTCTCGCAGTATATATATAACTAGTAGGAATAAAAAGGAAAAAATGAATGTGCGCGTATCCATTCTCCGATAAAGTTCTTTCACCTTCTTTTCTCCTCTTTTTCTTTCTCTCCTACAATATTCCAGAAGGTCAAAGTCGTTCGGTGCTTGTTGTATATATTTTTTATGTACATACATATATACATCGTTAACTTTTTTACGTATAGGAAAATAGTTGAAAAATTGTTATGACGGAATATAAATTTTTTTTTCTTCGCAAACAATTTTTAAATAAAAATAAAATAGGTCAACTGCAATAGTTTTTATAAAATCTGTTGGCTGACTCACTAAATTTCTTCTTTTTTTTCTCATACATAATATATATATACATGAATGTATACATACATCATCTTAGATAATGATGAGAGCAATTATAATAATATGATGTTGAAGTTAGAATTGTAAAATGGATGGATGTAGCAGAAGCATTTGCACTCATCATCCCCATGCCACTCAGCTACCAGTAGATGACTTGATATTTGCCTAGAGACATGTATATTTCTCAGCAAATTTATACTACTCCACATATTATACATTCACTTGCGTTTGCGTACCAACTGTAAAAATACTTTTTAAATATTTTAATAACAAAAGTATTAAAAAAAAAAAAATACTTTTCAAATATTTCAATAACAAAAGTATTTTTAAAAAAATCTGAAAACCGCCTGACCCTGTGGGTCAGCCCCAAAATTTTCCATTGTTTTCGAGCTCAGAGAGCTCGAAAACGTTATTGCTTGTGAATTATCTGGCTCTTCGAGCCCCAAAAAACTGTTAGACCGACAAAACACACATTTCACTGAAAAAAAATGTTTTTTGTCCGATGATATCTTTGGGACGAATGAACCGTTTCAAGCGTTCTTGGTGAAATCGAAAAAGCTCACCAAGACTTGAAGCTGTTTACATTGTGAGGCGAATCGGGCAAGCGGTTTATGAGTTATACTCCAAAAATCTAAAAAGAAAAATTGTTATTTTTCGTATAACTTGTAAACTACATGACCGATCGACTTCAAAATCTAATCAATTTCAAGTCTTGGTAAACCCTTTCAATTGCCACCAAGAACGTTCAAATCGGTTGATTCATTTCAAAAATATCGTCGGACAAAAAAAGTTTACATACACACACACACACCCACACTCACATCACACACGCACACATGTACACACGAACGTCCATCCAGAACTAGTCAGAATAGCTTCTTAGGACCTCAAAACGTCGCCATCTGATGAAAACTCAATTTTCGAAAATCGGACCGAAACCAATAACTTCCCTTTTTTTGAAAATTTTTAATTTTCTTAGCGGGAAGTTTAAAACAATGTAGTTAATTAATGTAGTACTCATCAGTATCTAAGTATCATAATGCATGTATACTAAACTAATTTATTTAAATGAATATATTGACATTAAGTGCTAAAACGATAAGATAAAATTTTACCCAATTTGCAGTTACTTTAATAAAAATAATAATAAATATTTTAATATCACATGTAACCACTCAATTGTCACGCGCAAAGTGTTCAATGTACATTACTTACTTACTTACTTACTTACTTACTTAGAGATTATTGAAACAAAGAACGTATGTAAAAAAAAAAAAAAATATTTTTTTAAGTGACACCTAAAAAGCGTGTATACACGCGAACTGACGTGTTGAGAAGCTATCTCCCCCGCAAACGCGTGCTTGCATGCACATCGCGACAATGCGGCGACGGGCGTTGTCCGTGTAGTAGAATATACGTATAGATATATTTATTATACATACACATTCACACACACATGTGTATGTATGTTTATATGCATATATAAGTATAGGTGTGAATACGTTATTCACCGTACAGTAACCAGTAAAAGTTATAAGACACGTGTAAAGAGAAAACGAAGAAAAATATAAATAAAATATATATTTTGACTGTAGTATATATGTTAACATACAAAGGAAAACCTCATCGAATTATACTGATGTACAATAACAAGTACACAGTTAGCAATTCTTAGGTCTATGATATTTGAATATAAAAAAAATTGTCTAGTCTATCTATGATATGAATTACATATGAAAATTTTATTACACACAGTAATAAAATATTCATACGTAATATATATATATATATATATACATATATATATATATATATATATATATATATATATATATATATATATATATATATAACAAAGGCTATACAGGTTGTATATTTCACTTTGTGTGTTCAGTCTTGTACTACATAAGTTATAATGTCTTAGATGAAAATTCATGTTATGTATATGTACATCTATACATACTTTTTGTTTTTGCGTGTACTTATATTTATATACACGTTCAAAAACATAAGATATATAAATATATCGTATACCATACTAGTAAGTGTAGTTTTAATAGTAATGTCTGCACGAAAACACCGCACGCGTGAATCGTGGGGCCTAGACTTGGCGTAGTTCCCTCATGATATCGTATTGCTTTAGTTGATATATATGTATATACTAACAAACACAACTACATTAATGTGTAAGACTGAATACTTTTTATTTATATGTACATATGTATGTAAAACATTAACATTAGATTTAGCTGGTTCATATGCTTAGGTTCAGTATACATCTATACATATGTATGTAGTTTTCTGTCTTGGAAGTTGTGTGTTGTGTTGAGTAAAGTTTTAGTTTTTATTTTAGCCTGAGGCAAGAGTAAGCGAGTAAAGTGTAGTGTAAGAGAAGCAAGCATAGCAATAGCAAGAATGTGTTGCGCACAGAGCTGTAGTCCGTTGCCTGCGGGGGGCCGGCGGTTACTTTGGTGGGGGCGGAAAGGTAGAGATGAGAGAAAACGAGGGACAAAGACGGATATATATAGTTACTATATATGTGTGTGTGTATGTGTATGTGTGTAGATAACCAAGAGAAAGAAAAAAAAAATTTAAGCTTGAGGATAAGAGAGACGGAGTGACGGAGAGACGAAGGAGAGAGCTTGTTGGACGAGCTACACTATACTAGAGTTCTCTTGCAAGAGTAGAGGCCTCTCTATCGTCTACCGATCTCGGACCATACCATGCATTTCGTAACACACGTCCTTAGTCTCTCTGTTCCCTCTTCCCTTCGCTCCCCAGTTCTCTCTTACTCATATATATCTTTATCTCAGTCTTACTTTTACATCTTCACTCCACTATCTCACTTCCGTTTGGAATCTTTCGAAACCCAGAGGCACATTCCTCTAAGTCTCATCCGTCTTCTCCATTTTATTCGCTTGACCTTGTATTTTGTTTTTTTTTTTTTTTTTTTTTTCTTTCCCTTTTTTAAATATTGTTTTTATTGTTGTTACTTAGCAATTGTTGTTGTTTTTCCTATATAGTAAATTTATATTTATATACATTATACATAAACTTAAAACACCTGTTTTGGTTATCCTTTTGGCAGTCATTTGAGAATAGAGAGCGAATGTGAGCGCCGCAATTGTATTGTTGGATGGTTGGTAGTATATAACAACTATCCACAACAACGTGACCTTCGGCAGCACAGAGAAAGAGAGACGTTTTTTTTTTTTTTTTTTTAATGTGTGCTATATGCCGTATGGTGATATATACATATATGTATGTATGCATGTATGTATGTATGTATGTATGTATTCGGCTTAACTTCCATCACTCGGTTTCTCTTTGCAAGATAACTTGCCAACCATCACGTCATTCTTTACTCGTTGTGTTATACACTCTATACTACGATTTTCAAACATTCACTTCAGACTTATCTAATAAATTTTATTAAAAAAAAATATACGATATATTAAAATAGTGAGCTTTTAAATTTGAAAAATGATGATCCTGAAGTTAGCAGACAATTCAAAATTTTCGGATTTTTTTTTTTTTTTAATAAATTACATAAACTAAAAAAATGCACATGTAGAAAATTAAAAAATCTATAAGTGCAATTTTTTAAAATATTTTTTTTTTTATAATTCATCGTTTTGAAAAAGATCAAAAAATTATTAGATGGCCATCATCAGAATAACAAAAAATTTAAATTTATAAATTAAAGTTTAAAAATAAAAATTTTAAAAATATATTTACTAAAAAATAAATACTATCTAATCTAAAATTAAAAGTAATCATTAAGAGTATTTAATTTAGTGTAATTAATTAAAAAAAACGTAATTGTCTTTTTTAATTGTAACAAGTTTTAAAAAACAAAAAAATAATAATGTATATAATGCCAGTAGATATAATACATAAGAAAAAGTTAAAAGAACGTGGCCAGACGAACTTTTTCTTGAAGAGGTTTTCTCGTGCTATGCGGCGGTGTAGAGGTCGTAAGCCGGTTGGTGTGTCGGGGGTGGTTTACTACGGTCGGTGGTACTGGGTACCGAGGATGGTGACAGGGACACGGGCAAGTTAAAGTGAGAAAACTAGTAGTAGGAGAATGGAGGTGGGTACTCGGAACAGTCAACTGAAAACTCGGTCAAAGTCTCGTCGTGTCGCCTTGTGCTTGTGCTACGACGACGGCACACGGGTTGCTTTGGGGATTCGAAGGGTCGTCTTCTCTACGTCGGTCTCCCTTCTCAACTCTCAAACTATACTACTCTTAAGTTGAGTCTACTCTACTCTCCCTCTCAATACCATATCTATCTTTCGACGTTTTCTCTGCCTCAATTTCTCTTCAAGCTACACGTTTACACACTTACCGTCTGCACCAGTAGGTTACACTTATGTTATATTAGGCTTTGTAGATAGAATATACTGTCTTCCATGTGATGCAACTTATATTTTATGCATCCACGTTTTATTTCTTTTTACTTTTTTAATAGGACCTAGATTTTTTCGCTGACGGTCAACAACTTTGTAAGGTAAGAGACCCAGTACCCGATTAGGGAACTAGTACCCGATCACTCATGTATTTGTATATATGTATTTACTGAATTTTACTAAATATAGATATACAAATACATGGAGTGATCGGGTACTAGGTCTTTTACCTTATCGTTAGCCACCGCCCATTTATATACCCAAAAATCATAAATATATTTTTAAAATCCCGCCATAAAAATTAAAAATTTCCAAAAAAAAATCGAAGTTATTAGTTTCGGTCCGATTTTTGAAATCAAGTTTTCATTAGATATCAAAGTTTTGAGGTCTTAAGAAGATATTCTGACTATTTTCAGAATGTGTCCGCGCGCGCGCGTGTGTGAACTAATTTTTGCCGTACGATATATTTGGAACGAATCATCCATTTTGAATATTCTTTGCGGCAATCGAAAAGGCTTATCAAGATAAAGTTGATCGACTTTGAAGTCGATTGGTCGGGTAGTTTCCAAGTTATTGAAATAATCAAAAAAATTTTTTTTTTTAGTTTTTTGTTGAATAACTCGTTAACAGCTCGACCGATTTGCCTCAAAATTCGATCAAAGATAAGCCTCAAAATGTCTTCTTAATTGCCGCAAAGCAAGTAAAAACCGGTCGAATAGTTCAAAAGATGTCGTTGAACAAAATTTACTTTTCTTCAGATGTATTTATTGTTGACCGAGGCATTTTTTGAGCTCGAAAGCTCACAAAATTACAAATAATAACGTTCTTGAGCTTTCTGAGCTCGAAAACAGCGGGAAGTTTTGGAGTTGAATCACAGGTTCAAGTTTTTCAGATTTTTTTAACTTCCCGCTAAGAAAATTGAAAATTTTCAAAAATTCGGGAAGTTATTGGTTTCGATCCGATTTTCGAAAATCGAATTTTTATCAGATCACGACATTTTGAGGTTCTATTCTGACTAATTTCAAGATGATGTCTGAGTGTATGTATGATGATACTGAAGTTAGCAGACGTCTACTAATTTTTTGATTTCTTTTAAACAGTAAATTATAAAAAAAAAAATATTTGCAAAAATTGCCCCTGTAGTTTTTTAAATTTTCTACATATGCATTTTTTTATTTTTTGTTTTTTTGTAATTGATTCGTTGAAAAAAAAAATTCGAAAATTGCTAATTGTCTGCTGACTTCAGGATCATTATGTATGTATGTAAATACCTGTACCTTTTGAATGGATGAACCGATTTTGATCATCAAGGTGTCATTCGACGCGGCTTGTCAATATCTTGAAGCTGTGAAACATTGAACTTGATCGGTAGAACTCGTTCAGAGATATTCCAAAAATAAAATTTTTTTAAAAATGTTTTTTTTGGATAACTTTTAATGTGCTCGATGGATTGATTCAAAAATCAACTGGGCTCTAAAGCTTTGTAAGCCGCGTCGAACGCCACCTCAACCATCAAAATCGGTTGATTCGTTCAAGAGAAACCGTTGTCGAAAGAAATTGAAAAAAAAATGTTTTCTGATTTTTTCGAAATATCTCAGAAACGATCACATGAATCAATTCTAAGATCTGATCAGCTCTAGAACTCAATAAAACACGTCGATTGCCGCCTCAACCATAAAAATCGGTTAATTCCTTTGCGAGATATCGTGAGAGAAAGAAATGCTAAAAACGGTTTTTTAAAAAAAAATGGCATTCAAAAGTATTTTTGAGCTCGAAGAGCTTGAAAATGCATGCACAACAATGATTTCGAGCTCCTTGAGGGAAGTTTTGGGACTGGCCCACAAAGTCAACCGATAGACCGATTTTTTTTTACTCAATTAGGGATTTTTTTTTTAGATAATTTGAGCTAGATAATAAAGTAATAAAAGTTTTAATGACCGTATAAAAATGTCTAACAAGCGATATTATGAATAGAAATTAAAAAAAAAAGTTACAATTATCATAGCTCGTGATTTAATTAAATTTTAAAAGAGAAAGATAGAAAAACTGATTATGAAGATTTTATAATTTGATGATTCACTTAATAAGAAAAAAATGTTGATACAAAGTCACAAGAGGTAGGTCAGGTTTATGAGTGAAATAAAAAAAAAAAAAAAAAATTGAAAGAAAGAAAAACAAGTTGATGGATGTGGAATCGTAAACTTTGAATTGAGTCGAGTCATGTTGACTTGCCACTACTACATTCAATTTTATGCTATGCAAGTACATATTCCAATATAACTCGTGTCTGTTGTTCTATCCAATTTTCACGGAAATTTACATTGAAAGTGTATTGTGCTCAAATAACATACGAATATCCGGAATAACCAATTAAACACTTAAAAACAAACAATCACGGATATTTTTTCATCAAACACGTAGCTATTAATTTTTTTTTATTTTATTGTTTTCTTTTTTAAATGATTTGCTTTGTACACACTCTACAATAACAAATATTATGGTTTAATATTAAAATAATAAAGGAAAAGTAAGATAAAAATTTTCATATAAACAGTTTTATTTTATTAACTTCGCGCTATGAAAATTGTAAATTTTCAAAAAATGGGAAGTTATTGATTTCGGTCCAATTTTCGAAACTTTCATCAGATGGCGACGTTTTGAAGTCCTCGCAAGCTATTCTGACTAGCTCAGGATGGACGTCCGTGTGTACGTGTGAGCGTGTGTTGATATATGTGTGTGTATGTAAACTTTTTTTGTCCGACGATATTTTTGGAATTAATCAACTGATTTGAACGTTTTTGGTGGCAATCAAAAGGGCTCACCAAGACCTGAAATTGATTAGATTTTGGAGTCGATCGGTCATGTAGTTTACAAGTTATACAAAAAATAAAAATTAAAAAATTTTTTTATTAGTTTTTTTGCGTATAATTCATAAACCACTTGTCCGATTCAACTCAAATTGTAAACAGTTGTAAGTCTTGGTGAGCTTTTTCGATTCCACCAGGAACGCTCGAATCGGTTCATTCGTTCCAAAGACATCGTCGGACAAAAATTATTTCTTTTTTGTGAAACGTGTGTTTTGTCGGTCGAACAGTTTTTTGAGATCGAGGAGCTCAAAAATTTACAAGTAATAATATTTTCGAGCTCTCTGACCTCGAAAACAGCGGGAAGTTTTGGTGCTGTTCCGTAGAGTCGGGCGGTTTTCAGATTTTTTTTTTCCGTTTTTTAATTTCTGAAGAGATTTTCCCGTTAAATACATTCAAGAGAAAGTGAAAATTCATCAATAGCTCTTAATATCCATAGCACATATTTATGGATTACAAGAAATCGAAAACGTGCTACTAAATTTTTTTTTTTACTATTTCTCGTTCATTCATTTCTTGATAATGTAATTAAAGGTTATTGAATCGTGCGGCAACTTATTGATTATTCATTGAAATTAAATTACTAATGTCTTCTCCAATCTCCATTTATCATTTCAATCAATTATTATTTTTTCTTTTTTGTTCCCCTTACTCGCCTACTAATGACACTATCAATTTAATGCGATCAATCAATCATTTATTAAAGTATAATTTTTATTTTTTATTGAAACAGTGAATGTATAAATAATAAATGAAAAAAAAAAATGTATATCCATACTCATACATCCATATATAAAATAAAATAGAGTAATAATTAGTAATGTAATGACATGAATGTGTTGTGTAACATACATGAATCGACACATCCCTTGAGATTTTGGAATAACAAGCATTGGGAATGGGACACGATCCTCGGATTCCATGCGATCCTTCTCATCGAGTATATATAGGGAATATAGACAGAGAGATTAAGAGAGACAGACAGATAGAGGAGGAATGAGTATAAGCGCGTGAGGGAACACGTGGCTCAACTCCAATTAGTAGCACGCGCGGAAATGCGCGTGGACTCAATACGATACCGAGTATGAGGAGAAGTAGTTGTAGCTTGCAGTAGAGTATAGACGAGTAGAGACTACAACGACGAAGAAGATGCACCAGAGTCACTAACAAAACCCATGTGTGTAAGCACGTGACATACGATTATATCGACATTATCGGGTGATTCAACTCGATCTACCTCTACTCGGAGTAAAGCTGCTACAAACTACAAGGTAACTTATAATGTGTTGGCCTGAGACACTTGCCGCTATGTGGATACAAGAGGACAAAAAAACTTTAAGCATCACATCGTGCAAAAGACTTGCTTTGATCGTATAACTTGTTTCTTAACTGTTGGTAGTTAGTATATTATATATATATATATATATATATATATATCTACATATTTATATGTAATAGTGTATTTATACTGAATGAAGGAAAAACGAGAATTACATTACATTTTTATTTCAAGGAGACGCGTACTATAATCAGCTAATTCAACTTTTCTTTGTCAATGAAGATATCAAGTTTATTTTGACAGCTGTTTATATTAGTGTTATGTATATATTTAACTAAAAAAAAAAAAAAAAAAAAAAAAAGTTTAACGGTTATGGTATAACGGAATGGAGAGATAAATTGACTATGAAATTTATTCATTTATTTATTTTATTTTATTTCATTTTTTCTTTTAATTTTTTAAATGAATAATTTATCGATAATCGTTTGAGCTGATAATTGATAAATAATTATTTATTCAAATTAATAAATTATTTAATATACGTTTATTGTCTTAGTACTTAAGAGTTGATAAATTATTCAGTGGTGTAATTGACACTTTTGATATTTAGTAAAGCAGTTAAATTATTTATAGCGTAATCTTTTGATGGAATAAATTTTTGAGCAGTTAAATGATGATTCAATTTCTTCAATTATTATCAATTTGTACCGTGATTATTTATGTACCTGAAGATTGGAACGTTTTTCGCCGAACGAAAATAAAAAAAGAAAATGAAAAGTCAAAAATCTACTGGACCTAGATTTTTGAAATTTTTTGCATAGGTGATAATATATCAGCCGAAAATTGCAGCCACCCCCAATTACCCCTCAAGTCACCTCTAAGCAGTAAAATTACATAAATTTTTTTTTATTTTCGTTGCGCGACAAACGTTCCGATCTTCGGTTACATGATTATTTCGTTGGTATTTTTTTAATTAATAGAAAATATTTTATTAATTCAGAATGTTGTAAAGTAGCTTCTACACGGAAAGATTGGAACCCAACTGGTTACTGTTCTGCACCCGACTCAGTACGGTGCTGGAAAAAAACGCTCGATTGTGGTGCAGCATCACACTGATTACTGTGTGAAGCCTGACTGAGTGATATGCACACACGACTCAGTCAGGTCCCGCACAGTAATCAGTGTGATGCTGCACCACAATCGAGCATTTTTTTCCAGCACTGTACTAAGTCGGGTGTAGAACAGTAAGCCGTCGGGTTCCAATCTTTCCGTGTAAAATTAGAGTAGATACTGTCGAAATGAGTTACTCAAATTCTGAAATTGGGTGTTATTTTAGATAACAAACTATCATGGTCGGAACAAGTAAGAGATTTATGCTATAAAAGTATGAGAGCACTTGCACAATTGAAAATGAACAAAGACATTTTTCATCTGCAAGTACGGTGGAAACTCATCACAACACTAATTTGGCCAATATTTGATTATTGTGCAGCGATTTATAGTGATATAACTGCACAACATCAATTAAAGTTACAGAGAAAAATGAATGTATGTACGTTTCATTTTTAAAATCCCTAGATACGAACGTCACTCTATATTATAAAAAATTTGGATGGGATACATTAAAAATAAGGCGTGAATTCTTTTATTGTTGTTTGATATATAAGGCAATTCATATGGGTCACATGGCTTTACTTCGTCATGAAATTTATATTTTAGAGCCAAAACTGCGAAGAGGTGACATACGACAAGATTTATTAGCATTACCAAATTGTCGTAGTGCTAAATATGATAAATCGTTTATTGTATGTGCAATAAGGGCATGGAACAACCTACCAGTCAATTGTACAAATAAATTAAAATTTAAAGAGTTTCGTGTGCCGTGTTCTGAAAATTTTTTAAGTATTTCTAGCTAATTTGATGATATCGTAATGAATGGTAATTTTATACTATATTGTATTATGCAATTTTATTATATTGTATTTTATATGGATGGCTGCAAGAAACTTAGACTTGATAGCTAAATAAATACATATGAATAATAATAAAAAAAAAATATATTTTTTAAAAGTGATGTAAATATTTGATATTCATTGTTCGATTGATAGCAATAAAATTGAAATAAAATCTACGGATATTAATTAAACAATTTTTTTTAAATGTTTACATATTTTTTATTGTCAGTATTTAATAAAAAAAAATATCACAAAAAAATGACTTTGTGAGAGCGGAGAAAAAAATGAATATAAAAAATAAAAGAGGAGGAAGAGAATAAGCAAAAAAAATGAAATAAAAAAGTGAAACAAAAAGCGTATGTATTATTTAAATGTTGACAACTGTAGGTCAGTCGAAAAAGTCTGCATACATGTGCAAATTTAACGCAGAGAAAAGAATTATTGCTTACAATTTCTGAATGAACCGACACTTGATACACTCTGAAGAAAAATCCCTTGTGGGCATGCCAACAGTTTACGATGCCGGCGTTTCTCAAGGGTAGTAGTGTTATGTGTAGAGTAAAGGGAAAAGAATAAAGAGATATAAATTATTCTCCCCGTCGTACCGATCCCTGCTGTTAGTTTGCGTAGCTGTAGTCTCGTGACTGTCTGCCTGCCATGCCTATACACTGGCTCTGTTCTGCTGTTCCCGTACCGGTTCTGCTGTTGCCTATCATCCTCTGCTCTGCCTGACGGTATTCAAGTCACTCAAGGGGGAAAAATAAAAAAGTTTAAATTCCTTTAACGTGACGAAATTATATTCGATCGCTGGGTTATATGACTCCTCTCTCCACTATACCATTCCATTCTTTTTACTTTTTTCATTCTCCATCGTTCCGGGGAATTCCTATACGTGATTTCATCACTAATAGTTTGTATATCACTGTTCATAAAAAAAAATTGCATATTTAAAAAAATAGATTTCTGTCATATTAATAATTTAGAAAAAAAAAAAAAAAAAACAAGTATAAGAAGTAATTAATTTTTTTTCTACATGTTTTTTTTTCTTTCTTTCTTTCTTTTTTTTTTTTTTTTTTTAAACATTATCGTAGTATTTTTCGTTATCGACATTTCCTCGGTAGAGCTGGTGCTGGGTGTGCGTGATTACGTGCGTGGGTCGACGGGTTTGCCTATGTATTACTGTCGGTCTCTCCCGACCACCCCTTCTGGCACCCACTGGAAGAGGAAGAGGAGAATGAATACACCCTCTACATCCTCTCTCTCTCTATATATATATATATATATACCCTCTGTATACCCGTCACTCTCTTTAACTCACCAGCCAACTGCTACTACTGCTGATGCTATCCACCTTTCTCTCTCTCTCTTTGCGTGCGGCCCCTCATATCTATCTCTGTATATGTTCGCGTTCGTTTCTGCTGCTGCTGTTGGTGTAGAGTATATACACTATATACCCGCACGTTTGTACGTGTGTTGAGTTTTCTGGAGGTTTCCCCTGGCAACGAGAGTGCTGGCTATACCGGCTACGACCGGGGCTCACTTGCGCTTGCTGTAGTCTAGGGGTGGCGTTGAAACCCACGCGAAACTAACCCATTTGGTCCATTTATATATATGTATATATATATATTATTTTTATTTTACCTCTTTTTCTTGCCCCTCTTCACATTATTATTTTTCTGTTTCTTTTTTAACCATTTTGTTTTTTTCCTTTACTGCTCTCTTATTTGTTTTCTTTTTATTTTCACTTTTTTATTTGCTCCGCTTGCCACGCGCCACTGTTATTATTGCGGTAGCACACGCGTTTACACTGTCGTTGAGATTACGTTATTAATGTGCGGTATGTAAATATCATTTAATTTACAGCAATTATTTTCGCTAATTATATTATTTGCTATTTATATTATCAATATTATTTCATTTAATTAATTAGTTTTACAATAATATTTATTATTATTACTCTAGTTAGGTATTAAATTCCATTCATATTATTATATCAATCGTGATATATATTTTTATACTTTTTTTTTTAAATATTTGTAAAAACATTTTTTATTTTAATTATGAAACTACGAGTTTCATTATTTATTTTACGGAATTTATAAATTCAAACGAATATTTTTTAATAAACTGTATTTGTAAAGCCCTTTGAAAAATAAAATTAATTTATATTCGGTTGGTATTTTTTAATAATACGAATTCAATATACATTTTTTATTAACAAGATGACCAGAATATTCTATGTACATATATATATCTATATACACAGATGGATTGAGTTAATGGATTTGAAATTATGTAAAAGAGTTATTTTCAGTTCATTTATAAACTTTTGACGTTAAAACTAGAAGCATTTAAACTGTCGAATTATTTAATAGTTTAATTTATATACTGTCTGTGTAAACACTAAGTTGAAAAGTAGTTTGATACATAAATATTCTTATATACATAATTGAAAATCTTAAAACTTTATTTATTTGATAGTCATAACTCATAACCCGAGATTTAATATTTATTGTTAGATGTCATAAATAAAATTAATTTTTATTACTTTTTCACAAATAGACTCAACTGGATTATTTATAATTATTATTTTTAAATTTCCCGCGATGAAAATTGAAAATTAAAAAAAAAACAAGTCATTAGTTTCGATCTCATTTTCGAAAATTGAGATTTCATCAGATGTCGACGTTTTGAGGTCCTAGAAAACTATTCTAATCATTTTCCGATGATCATTCTCCCGTTCGTAATGTACCTGAAGATCGAAAAGTTTTTCGCGCAACAAAAATAAAAAAGTTTATGTAATTTCCCGAGTCGAAATTTTTTTAAAATTAAACCCTGTTTCAACCTAGTATAGTTTTTAGTCTGAGCGTCAGGTTGAAATGGGTTTTAGAAGATAGAGAACTCCATTGAAATTAAACCCTATTTCACTCCAGTAGCGCCTACGTACGTTCGTTTTCAGGCGAGTTAGGTTGAAAAAGGTTTTAAATTTAAACTCCCTTTCAGCCCACTTCATGCTCGTTTCCAGGCGAGTTAGGTTGAGAAAGGGTTTTAATTAAAACCCCGTTAGACCCTAGTTCGTCTGATGACCTATATTTACGAATATCATGATCTACATTTTTTCCACTAAATTTATAAATAATATAAGAAAATTATAAATAAAATTATACTTTGAAATTAAAACAAAATTAATTGAATAGTATCGCAGAATTTTACTTTTTCCGTGTGTTTTCAATTTATTTAAGATATACCTTTAATAAATTACCTTATAAAAATATATGTTATTATGAAAATATATATATTTTTCTAAGATGATATTTATAATTTTAACATGCTTATATTATTTATAAAATCTGTATTTAAAAAAAATCCAAATATTACGATATTATTCAATTGACTTTGTTTTTATCTATAAGTATAATTATATTTATAATTTTTTCATGTTATTCATGAATTTTTAGAAAAAAATGGATTAAGATATTCGTGAATATATATATATATATATATATATATATATATATATATATATATATATATATGTTGATTCATCATTTTTAAATGTATAAATATTAATAACATATTTTTTCTTAAATGTCTACTTCTTTGAAAATTACAATTGAATAATCAATATTTCATTGGTTGATTATTTTATTACTAAGTTTATGCAATGGTACAAACACACGAAAATACAGTAAAAGAAATTGTAAGATTTTGAAAACACTGTAATATTTTAAAAAATTTACCTTACTATAAGAAAAATAATTTCTAAGTTTTAATCCCCTTTTCATCCTAAACAAAAATTTACAGGTTCGACTATAGTGTAGGCTGAAGTAGAGTCTTGAATCTCAAATTAAACCCCGGTTCATTCTTTTTCGACCTTATTTAAGGCGTACTAGGTTGAAACAGAGTTTTAAACTTCAAACTAAGTTCACTCCGCCTTACCCGAATTTCAGGCGAGTTAGGTTGAAAAAGGTTTTAAAATCGAGGCGGCAAATACCCACATCAAAAGGTTCAGGCGCTACAAGGCTCAGATGGGGTTTTAATATTTCGACTCGGGTTGACTGCTAAAAGATGACTTAAGGGGTAACTAGGGGTGGCTGCAATTTTCGGCTGACTTGAGCAAAACATTTCAGAAATCTAGATCCAGTAAATTTTTTACTTTTCATTTTGTTTTATTATTTTTGTTCCGCGAAAAACGTTCTAATTTTCAGATACATTCCGTGTGTGTGTGTGTAAACTTTTTTTGTCGTATGATATCGTTGAAGCGGATCAACCCATTTGAAATTACTTTGTGGCAATCAAAAGGACTCGCCAAGACTTAAAGCTGATTAGATTTTGGAGCCGATTGGTCAATTGATTTATGAGTTATACAAAAAATAATAATAAAATAAAAAATTTTTTTTTGCATAACTCGTAAATCGCTCTACCGATTTGCCTCAAAATACGACTAAAACCAAGTAAAGTCTCGAAATGTCCTTTTGATTGCCGTAAAGCACCAATCGGTTAATTTATTCTGACGAAATCGTCGGATAAAAATGACTTTTTTTTCAGCTAAATCTATTTATTTTTTGCCAGCCGCTCTTTAACCCTTTAGCACTCCCGTGTTTTTTAGTGTCTCGCTTGCACTACAGCGACATCCTATAATTTGAATAATGTCCTGTGAGCAAGCTCATAACGGGAGTGCTGACGGATTAAGCTCGAAGAACTCAAAAGTTCGCCAATGATAACGTTTTCGAACTCTGAGCTCGAAAACAGCGAAAAGTTTAGGGGTTGGCCCACAGGATTAACCGTTTTTTTAGATTTTTTTTTAAATTATAAGTAAAAATGATATATACACATATATATATATATATATGTATATACACACATACATATATTGTATTACATGTTACATCATTCCTTAAGTTTAAAATCGTTTGCCTGCTGTGATAATCATAAGCAATAAAAAAAAAAAAATTCTATATATATAGAAAACAGTTAAAAGACTGAACATTAAAAACCAAGATAGTACATCTATCTCCTAGTCGGTAGGTAGTTAACTTACTGCAGCTATCATTGAGACATCTCAAAAGATAACGCAAGCCGAAAGTCATATAGCGTGATAAATCGATCGTAAATTATCTGAAAGATCTTTATCTTGCTGTGAATACAATCACGTGGAACGTTTGACTAAAAAAAGAATCCCTTTTTTTACTGAAAAAAAAAAAAGATAAAATGAAATAAAGTAAAAAGAAAAAACTTGTCCCAATAATAATTAAACGAATGAACATCTTTTCCTTGATATTGTATAATATCACTGAGTTATAAATTAAACGAACTATTCTATTGTTATTTTTATTACCCATTAAAAATCCATTAATTATTCAAGTATTTAAAAAAAAATAATAACCTCGTCTATGTAAAGATCTCGGTAAAGTTTACGTTATATAATACAATATTATATTACACTACTTAGAAAAAACCAAAAAATTTATTTACTTTGATTTGTCTTGAAAAATATTTTGAAACTAATGAGAAGTGCATTCCAAATGTCAAAAAATTGACGAAATACAGTTTTATTTATTTATTTTTTTTTTAATTACAGGTCTTTTAAATTTATTAGTAACAAATTAAGGGCAATAATTTTAATAAAAATGTTTAATAGTCATATGTAAAAGGATTTTTAAAAATTAAATAAAAAATGTTTGGTTGATTAATCGCATATTTAAAATTTCGTCGGATTTACATACATACGAATAGACCAACTGTTTTTTTATTTTATTTTATATAAAACATGAATATCAGAGTAAATCGGTCTAAAACTACATCAATCTTGTTTTCCAAAACATCCTCTCCGTAGTAGTATACTTTTTACACCAATTTATCATACTCTATGAACTGCGAAAACGATTTAAAGAGAGTGTATTGGTGACAAATTATTAAACGAGTATAGACTGTAGAGTACATAACCCATTCTGTTGAGGTGTGCAGTATGATTTAAAATAAATACGTGACCTAGATAAAAAAAATTATGTGTTTATTTATATATATATATATATTTATATATAAAAAAAAAAAAATTGCTCAAAAAAAAAAAAAAAAAAAAAAAACGTAGCATGCTCATAGCCATCACTAGATTTTCGTTTCTCGTTGCCTTCTCTCTCTTGATAGCTCTCTTCTTCCCCGCCAGCAGCTGCCCTAGTCGTTTCCAGCAAGTACTTCTATGTACCAACCAACCATCTCCTACACGCCAACCAACCAACCAACCTCCCCTTTTACACCCCAGCAATCCCTTCTCGCCCTTCCTCATCTATATATATATATATATATATATATATATATATATATATATATATATATATATATATATATACCTTGTGTATTTAACTGCCAGTACATATTTACGAGGGCTTATGTATCCAACTCTGTCTCACTCTTACTCAACTCTCGTAACATTCGTTTGCTCGCTTGCACACCCGTTCGACCATCGTTCGTATATACATCACTGTACTGTGTGCGTTATGTATTGTATGCTTGCTTCCATGTACATACATATATACATACATATATATATTTATAGACACATATATTTATATGTTGTACATATATACGCTGAGCCCTCTGAGTATATATGTACAAAGTACAGCCCCACGTAAAAAGTACATAAGCCAGGTATACTCCAGCTACAAAATCATTCCAGCCAGGTATTTTCGAATTAGCAAACTGACATGGTGGAAAAAAAAAAAAAACAACAAAAAATATGCATAAAAAAATTAACAAAAAAAAAAAAGTACGACCGAATGAAGGGGTTTTAAAGGAATGAAGATAGAAAAAAAACAATAAAAATAATATGGAAAGCTTTAATGGGAAGATTAACTAAAAAAAAAAAGGGTGCTGGAGAGTGAGAGAGAGAGAGAGAGTGAAAAAGAGAGAATGAGAGAATAATAGAACATCAAGTTGAGATAAATGTCAAGTGACATATTTTGGGAGAACGGTAGAGATACATAAATATTTTAAATTCCCTGGGTAACTAAACTCATAATTTAATCACTTGAGTTCGAATATACTTTAAGATAAAATCGTGAATACCTTTGCCACACGCCAATCATAATTTTCATAATAAAAAATCCCGTCACTTCTGTCATTGTATTTACTATTATTTACTTATTTTTATATAATTTATTTATTTTTTTTTTACTCGAGAATGGTAACTATTGTATGAAATGAAATGTTTATTGCCATTTAAATGTGTCCGGTGCACTTTTTTCCAAGTTACAAGATTACTTTTAAGACTAAATGCAACTGGCAGGTTTATCATCGCATTATTGTTATTCAAAGTTTTTCTTGTGTCATGAGTACTTTCTATCGACTTGCATAATTGTTCACCTTAAAATTACGTATATTGTTCTTTTTTGTTTCTTTATTATTTATTTCAATGAACATGAATATTAAATACGCGGGATAATATCCTCACTTTTCTTTTGTTATTTGTTAAACAATCATCTAAAAAAAACTCTTTTATATTTGCCCCGTGTTTGACATTGTCATTAAAGTTTATTCAAATAATAATTTATAATCTATTGTAATGTTAATTTATTTTTAGAAAATAACTTCTCTTTATATTACTCCCAGACTTGAAAATATTATTTATTAAAATTCTTACTTATCAGGTACTTAGTCCGTTTACATATTAACCAATTATTAGAAGAATAATCAAATATAATATTGATTGTTTAAATTTACCTTTATTTAAGTCTGTATATAAATACTTAAAAGAAAGTCATTACACACAGAAAATATATAACTTCAAAAAGTGTATTCTGTTAATATTTCATAAGCGATTTATGCAAAAAAAAAATCTTAAATTTAATAGGTCTTAAGAGGGAAAAAATTACGAAATGTTTTTATAGATTTAACATTTTAAAAAATAATTATAATCCTACTTTGTAGAAAAATTATAATTTTTTTTTCACCATCCAAAGTGCAATTCGTGAATTAAAAATAGAATAACTTAATAATTTTACACTGTAAAAAATAAATTAGCGGAGTGAACATAGAGTAAATCCGGAGTGAATGTGGAGCAGCTGACTATTTATTTATTCAACCCCCTTGGAGTAAAGTTCACTCCGAAGGGGAGTTTATTTTAATATTAAAACTCCGAATCGGAGTGAATGCAGATTTAAATAAAATCCGAGTTCACTCCCAATTTTTTACAGTTTATCGTACAGATAAATGATTTAAAATTTTTTTTTATAAATTTATAGTATAAATATATAAATTAAATAAGTCACTTTTTTTTATTGTTGCAGGTCTTATCCATCGCCAGTACAAAATGGCGTACAAAATAATAGTACAATGAACTGTTCTGGTTCTCAAGGTAAGTTTCAAATTAATCCTATTGACTGTCATAACAAACTTGACTAGACATGTAGGATGGTTTAAACCGGAAACCATATACACACGCTTAAATATATAACTAAATCAAAATATAGTTTGACTAAACATATTATGTTATATATATATGTTATATTATATTAAATGTGTATCCGACAGGGTTGATGGTGAAACAGGAGGCACGGGACGACGGTTACGAGACGAGTCCAGACCTGGAGATGAGAAGCAACGGGGGTGACAGTAGCCAGCAGTATCACACTCCACTGACGCCACATACGCCCCACACGCCGCACACACCCCATACACCATTAACGCCGATATCGGCAACGTCGCATCAGCCCCAACAGCCAAGCTCCACTGGGGCCACGTTAGGACAGGTGAGAGAGTATAGAACACACAACGCACATCACACTACACTCATACATTTATACACATATACTACATACATATGTATATACATATATACATACAAACTCATTTGCCATCACGGTGTGCGACCACAAACGATGACACTATCATCCCTGAGGGCTCAGCCTCAACCCTTTTTATTCCTGTTCCACCCTTTTCCATCCATCCATCCATCCATCCATCCAACCACCCACAATCCCCCAACCACTCAGCTATCCATCTACCCATCCACTTTCAACCACTCTCTCTGGATCATTTTCTCCCTTACTCTCTAATGATCACTCATCTATGTACTACTCTCTCGTTCTCTCGTTCTCTCCTCATTCTTCATCCTCTTCTCTCACTTGGTAACAGGTGCAAGCACTTGACTTAACGAAGCACACTCGACCACGATCCGAGTTCTCTCATCAGAATTAAATTATACACCCGATACTACTATACTGATTCCTCGGTGATGACGATTGTCACCATTTTATTCAGGTCAAATGTCACTAACTTTTACATGCATATGTAGATTTTATTGTGCTTGATATTTATATTAGTTTTTATTCTTAATATTACAGCGACACTTGTCACGTTAAATATTATTTTGTTGCTGGTTCATTTCGATTTACTTAAAAATATAACATTTTTTAAATCATTATTGTGATAATTCATTAACTACTTGTCCAATTTATCTTATAAATTATGAGTCATTGTTTAACAAAATAATTTTTTTTGTACTTGATAAAAAATGTTTGTAAAAAATCCGAGTCGATTGTCACCGGAAAATTTTACATTTCGCTTGCAGAGTCAGTATCTATCTTATCAACGTATTTTTAATTATAAATTATTTACTCCTAAATTACACCATACTACTAAAAATTATTCAAGTTTTTTCGTTCATGATTAAAAGTTTTAAAATCACTACTAAATATTTTGAAAGTTTCATGAAATATTATTTGTAAATTTTATGCATACTTTTATTTCAAATATTCCACATATTTTTGTAAATACTTTGTGCAGACTATTCGATATTTAATTTACTCTCAATTCTGTACTTGTTTGAGTAAGCAAATGAAAAAATTTTTCAAATTATTAATTGAAATATAATAAAAAAAAAAAAAAAAAAAAAAAAACAATTGTTGAATAAACTGCAAGTAATTAAAAAATAATAAAACCTACAGAATCTTGACTAAATAATTTTGAAAATGTTATTAATTTGATTTAATTAATTTTGATAAATAATATATATATATATTTTACAAGAATTTCATACAATTGAAATATGATATCATGGTAGATGTCCTGTATTTAATTTTTAAAAATCACAATTTTTGACCCTTTGTAAAGCGAGATATTGATAATCAAAGTGCACACAGTTAACATGTAGTAGTTCGGATTAACCTAAAAAAAAGTCATATTTTCACGTATAAGGTAAACGCATCAATAGATGGACGGTTAAGCAAACTCCCATGTTTTTCAATAAAAATAAAGCAATAAAATGTAAATAAGTTATGATAAAATGTATTATCTTTATGCAAAAATGTGTAATTTACTAGAAAAAAATAATTAAAAGTTTGTATAACGCGGTGGTTGATTGCAAAAAGAAAAATTTAAGAAAAAGTCCAAATCTCCGGTAGATGGACAAAATCTCCAATAGATCGACAGCCAATATCAATAGATGGACGCTTCTTGTAAATGATATTTTCATCATATTATATCAAAAAAGTTATAAAATTTTTTATGTAACAACTTGTGCTTAATACAATTAACTAAAAAACAAATGTGGGATAAAATTTTCGAAACACATGTAAAGGTACACTCCTACATACTAAATATCGCAAAATATATGATAATATATATCGTAATTTTAATTAATAATTTATAAATTATTAATAATTTTGCTTAGATTTTATTTATATTTAAAAAATAAAATAAGTAAGAATGAGTTTATGTTCACAAACAATTTCATATAAGCGTTATGGAAAAAAATTGAAAATTTACCAGATAAATCTAATATCGATCTATTGAGTTAAGGTTAGAAATTTGTCTCCGATAGGTAGACGGCAAATTTTCTTAAATTTTTTTGATTTTATTAGTGAATTATTTAATTGATGAAATTGTTAATGAAATACGATCATAATCACATGATGATTCATAACGAGTGTGAATGTAGCAGACATCAGACAAATTTAAAATTTTGAATAAATTAAGTAATTAATTTTTAAAAAATGTACTTATTAATTTCAAAATTTTTTAAATGCGCATTCTTTTAAAATTTTATTTTATTAATTATTTGCTCTATTTATTAATAAATTAAAATTTGTCTGATGTTTGCTACATTTACAGTCATTGATGCATATCTTATTTTTTTTATTTATTTATTTTAGTTATAACAAATATAGTTTACCGGTTGTCTGTCACATGCTTAAGTGGTAGTGCTAAACGTCGTCACGCCAAATAAAAATAATTTTTTTTATCATTATAATATACATTAAATTGAAAAAAAATTATTTTATAGCATCAGAAATATATATAGTTAAAAAAAAAATTATCATGTTACACTTACATTCTTAAATTTGACATAATCGGTTATTAAAACAATATTTGTCCATCTATTGGTGTATTTACCCTATCAATTCGGAGTCGAAATTTTTTCAATACATTTCAGTAAAATCTTCATGTCAATTTTATAATTTGAATTTTCGAATTTTGTAGGCTAAAATTCGTTCAACAAATTTCGTTTCTCCTAATTGATAACAACTGTAATTAATTTTTTTTTTTTTATTATACATCTCAGCGAAATTGTGACCACGTTATCCTTTTTTCAATTAATGCTTATTTTTTTTTAATTATTTGATCAAATTTTAATCCGTTCATTACAATTGAATATTTTAAAAAAGTCGAGGCACTGTCTGAAAAAGGCCTGAAGAATCTTTCCAAAAACTACCAGATTATAGAAAAATAAATTTGAAATTTAAAAATTATCATACTACCGATCAGTACAAAAGTTATAAATATCCAACAAAATCTGTCGTATAATTTAAAAACGAGAAAAAGCGAGTAACCGACATTAAGTGAAAGAGGAAGCAATGAACACACTATAGGTCGCGACTGAACTATCTCAAATTAACTAATAATTATTTGAAATAATATAGGTGCCGATAAAATGTGAAACACCAGTTGATCCTTATTCATTCGTTGATGAGGAAATGTCAATGAGTGGTGGTATAAGAGCGGCAAGTAGTCCTGGTGAAAATATTGATGGAATGACATGTTCTACCAGTAGTAATATACAATCAAGTATCAGTACTCCGTCATCATCATCACCAAGCCCTATGCCCAGTCAACAGCAACAACAACTTCAGCAGCAGCATCAGCAGCAGCTTCATCATCATCAACAACAACATCATCTTGAACAACAACACCAGCAACATCATCTTGAACAACAGCAACAACAACAGCATCATCATCAACAACAACAACAACAGCAACAACATCATATGAGTATGATGATGAACGGTGCACTTAATTCACTTCAATTACCACATCAACCGAAGAAACGAGGCCGTAAGAAGAAGTCAGAAATGATACTTACACCTGAAGAGTAAGTTTTTATTTCTTTTAATTAATTAACTCTGATCAATTAAACTTTTATACTCTTCAATTAAACTTTTTACATTCCCCTTTTTTTCCCTTATACTTTTTCTAATTAATTTTATTACTCAATTGATATAAAAAAAAAAAAATTGATTTTGTTGAAAAATAAATTTTGTTGTTTAATTTTTAATTTAAAATATTTTTTATTTTCCAAATATCATATTTATTTCATATTAATAATAAAACAATGCATCAATTTAATTAATTAATATGTTGAATGTGTTGTAAAAAAATCTATATAAAATATTCAGTAATTTGTGTGTTAATGTAAATATTAAATATTGTAAAATAAAATATTTAACAGACTGAATTCACGATGAGAGTCGTGGTGGTGGAGATAGTGGTGGTGGTGGTGACGAGATGGTGGTGGTTAAATATCGAGTATGCACAGTGTGTCGCGTCATTTGTTAGGCAAATTGTGTGATGGAAAAAGAAGCGAATGAGTGAAGGAGTAAGTGAGTGAGTGTTTGGACTAGAGGTTGTGAAAATGAAAAGTTAAACATACTAACGACAAAACGTGTCTTATATGTACAATTTGTTCTTGTTCACGCAGGGCGGAGCTTGCTGAGGCTAAAAAACGTGCTAAAACCTACAAAGAAAGAAAAAAGCACGACAGGTTCGATGGTATGCCTGAAGAAGAAGTCAGTAAACGAGTCCTCCCTGATCATCTTACTGATAATCTTGATATTATTATCGTAAGTTATTACTTTATTATTTATTATTAATAATTTAAAACATAATTTCTTGTTATTATTTAATTATCATAAAAAAATATATATTTAAAAATTATTGGATATTCAAATACTTATCGGTGAATAAAATTATATCACAATATATATATTACACTATACTTATCGTATATAATTTAAGTACTACTTGTAATATGTGATCAGAAGGCGAAGAAAATGATATATTATTATTGAATATATATAGACGTACTTTTAGTTTCTATGTAACAGTACAATTACTGAGCTAATCAATAACTATAACTAAATACTATTATTGCGATATAATTTAATGATATATAATTATCTTACTTTTTTATAATAATGACATTGATAATTTTAAATTAATAAATACCGGGGACCGCTAACTTTTAAACAGTAAAATCAACCGAGAGCACTTCGTGTTTGAAGTACTTTTTTTTATATTTAACGTGTTGAAATAATAAAGTAAATATCTGTATTCGATAAAATATTAATTTCTGTGTATTTTAAGCGGTTACCCATCGATGTGTGATAATTAATTTACATTTTATGATGATTTTAAGATTCATATTTAAAATTTATTTAATCGGTGGCCAAGTTCACAATTTTTTTTAAATTTAAAAATAACTGAGCTTAAATTTGGGTTTTAAAAAAAATGCCATCTGGCAGAGTAGATTTTTTTTTTTAATTTTGAACGCTTATAAAATTGTTGAAAATTGTCATAATATAAAAATTGAAAAAACTAAATGAAAGACAGAATTGAGGTGTCCCTTGAAAAGTTATAAGAAAAAAGAGTCTAATAAGTAAAATTTTTTAATTTTGCTTATTTTCGAACTCAATTATGATAATTGTCCAAAAAAAAAATTGAACTGAAAATTGATTTTTTTACATTTTTAATGGATTTCGAATTCAAAAACCGCCAAAAGTAATTGGAAAATTTTAATTGCTATCTTTTCTCAAATACTCAACCGATGTTTAAAATTTTAGAATGTAATCAAAGCAACAAAAAAATCAATCATTTAACTTTGAACCTTTGCTAAAATTCGAGCAGTTATCGTAAAACAAATAATAAAAAAAGAAAAATATCCCTTATTTTATCAGCTTTGACATTCTTTTTACCCAATTAGGCTACACGTTTCCATTGAAAAAGTAATTCAGGAAAAATCGGCGGAAGTAGACTTTTTTTTTAATTTGAAAATTTTAAATTACCGTTCTAAACTAATCGACCGATTTTACTCATCTTTGAACTTAACCGAGCTAATCATTCATACAATAAATGTGTCAAGTTTCACTAAGATCTGTTTAAAATTATAGGCGCTATCGTCGCAACGAGGCGCGTTATATATATATATTATATACATATACACAGAAAAAGAGTTATCTTGAGTTAAGAAAGTATTTTGGAAGACAAACGTTTTCAGGAAAGTCAAGATTTTCTTGAGCCAAGAGAATTTTTTTTTCTTAAACAAAATTCGTTTTAGTAAGAGGAGATTTATAAAAGAATTCTTATAGAATCGTGATGGCAAACCGCGTTATGTCGGATGTGTATAAACCCTGAGTCCCTTTGCCAAAAGTCTCAATAATCAGTAACTAATTTTTGATATTCTATGGGGGATTTGAAAATTTTCTCTTTTGCACTCGAGTGGACAAACGGAACTGTCTTTGTTGCACTTGCACATTGAATGTAGGCATTGTCCAAATTTTTTTTGCAACCGAATGGAAACATTCACTAAATTAGACCGCGGATCGCTGGATTATCAAGTAGTGCATCGAGCCCGAGTATGTATCTTATGATAGAGCTTTCATGTGGGAGAAAAACTTGGACTAAATTATTTGCAAATCCCTCCCAATTTAACATATTTTTTTACAGAGATTTAACAGTTTCAGTTTAAAGAAGACTTTATTTTTAACACCCTTAAATGAACTGATGCAAAATAAGAATAAAAAAAAAAAAAAAGGATTCGAGGGAATAGAAAGTTTAAAAAGATAAAAAAGTATATCTTTTGTAATGACATATATTCATCATGGACATGTTGCGGGCGAGAAAGCCCGTTTAATACGATAACGTACTGCATGATGGAGCACGATGCCGATAATTGCTCACGCGCCCTCATCCTCATGGTTCATTCGTCATTCGACTGTGGAACGCGTCGATCCGCGGAAATTCGGTTATTGCTCTGCCACATGGCGTACTCACAGCTCTCTAAAATGATACGTTTTAAATACAACTGAAGTAAATTTTTTATTATTTTTATTTTCACATAAATAAACTTTTATTCACAAACATCGACAGTATTTTCCATCATTACATATAAACTAAATTCGCTTACAACAGATTATTTCATTACCAAAAACTTATTTATTATAAATAATAAATTGTCTAACTTACTATATATATAATTTTTGATTACACTCAAGTATCTTATCACTCGTCACATCAATATAAATTAAGTACGTCACAACCAATCCACATGATTATTATTACGCAAGGTTGTCTTTGAAAGAGAACTTGCGCGCGATTAATAACGCCCTCGACTGTATATATATAAATATATATGTATATAAAAGTATATATGTACTGACAAGTATTACTTGATGATGTCTTATCCTTGGACTCTCTGCTCTGGCTGGTTATTAGTTACCTAATCTGAAAAGTAAAGTAAAGAGCGAATATAACATCTCGGTTGTTGTGCAACAGGTAACCGGCGTGTTCGTCCGACCGTTGCATAATAATCATCACCGTTACCAAATTCAGATTAACCAAATACTACATGTCTCTTCTCTGCTACAATCTCTCCACTATTCGTAGTTGTTATTGAAATTATTCTAAACCTCCTCTACAAACGCCATTACAATCTATATCCTGCTTGAAAACTTTTTCTTCCCTCTACTCGTAAAAGTTAACCGATACATCCATAAAATAAAAATAAATATAAAAAAAAAGCTAAATATCTTTTAGTCAAATCCATTTGTTGCATTCTTATAAAAAAAACTTATCCGACTAAACTTTTTATTTACTCCACAAAAAAGTTTATTGACTGGCATTTAAGTGTTCTTAAGAATGTTAAAAACTTTTTACGTTTTTTTTAGTCTACTTATTTAATTTATTGTCAAGATCTAATATTTTATTGATTTACATTTTTTTTTTTTTTATTTTCAGATTGGCATTAACCCTGGGCTTTTCGCGGCTTACAAGGGCCACCACTACGCCGGACCAGGAAACCACTTTTGTGAGTCGATCAATACACTACAGATGTCATTGACACCACACACATTCACACACACGCACACACACAAATAATAATAACAATACAATAAAATAAAATAATATATAGAGAACCATAAACTTATTAATCTTACGTCTGATTATTGCGTCATGATAAAACCGTAATTTAATGCCGATTAAAACAATTATGCGGCTCAATAGATCAAACGATTAATACGCTTCGCACCTCTATTACCTATTACCTTATTACCTATGCACACATTGACGCATCGATGCGTGGGTTTACATCGTCCTTTTAAAGCTTTTATTAGTGGTATATACGTACATATATACAGCGTTCGATTTTCCAGGGTTTTTCCCGGGTTATATGCCGGTAGTTTCGTAGTTTACTGAAAGAGTAAAGGGTGAGTGATAGAAAGGGTGCATGAGCAAGCGAGTTCTACGAGTAGTAATACTGTAGGATATGAGTATGAGTAGGCAAAAAATGAAATAGAAAAGGGTTGTAAAATACCCTAGAATCGGGATAAAAATAAGGAATGTGTACTCGGTAAATTATAATGAGAGGTACGGTAAAAAAAACTTATATGGTAGTTGTAAAGGATCAAAAGAGTATACGATATTAAGTTATACGAAGGGTTGAAAAAATTACGGAAACCAGAAAGGTGTAATGAGATATGGTAAATCATTGCTTGCTTTAATTTTAAATGCGTGTAGAGAATTTTATACTTTTGATAGAGACATCAACTGATAAAATTATTGCGCCGAAGGGTAGAGTTATAATTATTATAATTATAATTTAAAAAATGTAGTGGACTCTCGGATGGTTTTTGCAACTAATTCCTTTTGTTGAACCTTGTAGATCACTCTTTAAAGTGATCAAAGACTTTGCACTTGGGTCCAGTTGATTCAACAACTTTAGTTATTTACAAATTTTTTTTTTAAGAGTTCTTTGAAATATTTCTTTGACGCTTTAAGGCAGTTTGATTGCTTGAGCTATTTTTTTTTCTTTTATATAATAAATATGAATTTTTAAATTGTAGATTTTAAATTTGCGTGAAAAAACGGACTGGAGATCCAAAGAATTATAAATGAGTTGTTTTTTTTATACTAATAAATATGTATGAAGTCTATTGACCAAAATTAAGAGATTAAAATTGACAAAGTGATTAATTATGTGATGTGAATTAAAGCTAATGAAAATATTAGGTAATAATGTAGAGTTATATTTGGTTTATGTGTGATATGACCTAATTTAATGTTTCGGGTAGATCCGGGAAAAGTTTTCTTGCGGCAAACTCTTGCGCGTTCTCGGGAAGTGCGAGAAAGTTTTGCGGACACGTCTGCCAACTCATGAAGAATCCTTTTCTGAGAGTTATATATCGTCGCGTTACTCAAGAATGCGCCAGTAAAAGTTGCTCGACGAGAAATTTTAGTCAAAACGTCGCTATTACTTCTGACTTGCTTTTTTTTTTTTTTTTTTCTTTTTAACTATTAAACATACTGAATAAATGTCTTTACATATACATACATTTATGTTACATATTATATATTTATAAAGAAAAAAAAATTAAGAGATGAATTAAAATATAAAAAAAACATATATGTATACTTGAGTATAAAAGAAGAAGAGAAGAATAGGATAAAATAGAAAGAGTGAGAGTTTGTCGTAGCCGCAATGGCGGTAGTAAGTGTAATGAGTGGTGGTGGGTTGTGGAGGGATGATGGGGAGTAGTAGGTGGTAGAGAGGACGTCGACGACGACTACGATATATAGAGAAGAGAAAAGAGACTCGGAAAGAGAAGCAAAGTGTGGGAAAACGTGTACTCGAGTGCTCTATACCTCTTCTTCTCCTCACTACATCTCTCTGCTGGGATCTCTACATCTCTACAGCTTGCTGGTGGTTCTGCTGCTACTAGTGCTAGTGCTAGTGCTGCTGCTGCTTCTACAGCTTATACTGCTGGTTCTACCACCCCCGGGACCGCCCGTCCCAGCCGTCACGATCCACCCTCGATTTACGGGTTAGGGGTGTGGAAGTGAAAGAGGGGCTAAAAAGGGAACAGGGACGAGGGTGAGGGCGGAGTACTAAAAGGGATGTTGAGGGAGGGAAGGGTAGGACGGACGGGTAAAACCCGCGTATTCGCTCGATAGCAGCTTACATACCCTGTCCACGTTCAAATGTACTACCCCTTGCGTACCCTAAGCTTCAAATCAACCCAACTTCTTTTTCTTCATCTTTTTTTTCTTTTTTTTCTGTACTACTTATTCTTCACTATTTACGTTTTTCCTTCACGTTTTATCTTCAAGACTCCGGGGCATTTGTCAAGTTACATATAAATATATAACTTCTCTTAGTCAAAAATAATATACACGCTTATATCATAGTTCGTTGAGTTATCGATAATCAATTGATAAATTTCAAAATCTTGATACTCTAAATGCTGAAAAAAACTTTTTTTTTCGAGTCAATAATTAGTTATTGCAGATTTAAAATAATATGCATATTTTATTTCATTATATTTTTTTTTTTTTTACGTTAAATTATATTTAGTATGTTGAGAAAGCTCTTGTGAAAATTGATTTTCCCGGCGCGCCCAACGCACACGAGTCCCGGAGCGCAGTCACAGGTTGCGATCGACCTGTGTCCTGGATTCAAACCTGACCGGCGCGTTACAATCCACATCTACAGAAAAATACAACATATATATATTTATATATATGTGCACCCACATACATATAATATACATTATATTTATAAATAATAATTACATATAATATTTAGTACCGAGGATGAAGTGAATGAAATTTTGTAACCTATTAGCAAATTATGCATGTCACTGTATAAAAGTGTCTTGAGAATTTTATTACTCTGGTATCTTAAATACCAGCCATTAAATCTTGATAAATATAGAGTAAAGAGGGATTGAGATAAAGAAAAAAAATGAAAGTGTAGCTTTCGATAAAGTTTCATCCATTTTTTTTTATTTTTTATTTTTTATCCCTCTTTTTTATCATTCCTTTTACTCTTTCCGCTGTGAAGAGGTAAATGGAAAATGTTATGGGCACGCGGTTGAACGTTTTCTCCTTTCGACCTCTTAACTTTGTTTCCGAAGTTGAGCCAAGGTCGCGGGGCCATTCGCTGTGCTGTGGGTCGTTCGCGCGCACCAATGAGTTTCCGCAAAGTCATAAATTCCTGTATCCCAAAACTTCTAACAACTTCTCTTTTACTATCCACTACCACTGTCATGACTCTCTCCTCTTACTTCTTCGTGTGCCCGTGGTAACTCTCTTATGCTTTTCCTCGTAAAGTTTATACATTTGTACTCCCTTAACTGATTTTCCAATAGTTTGTTTTTGTTTGTTTGTTTATTTACCTTTTTTTATTTTAAAGTAAACTTTTATTGCTGTTTTTTCTACTCAAAACTTTTGTACACAAACAATAAAATTTATATTATTAGTCTTGTAATTGTTGATTCAATAATTAATTGAAATTTTTTTTATTTTATAGGGAAATGTTTACATTTAAGTGGCCTGACACCTGATCCACTTACTGCTGAAGATGATTATTCATTACTAAATTTGGGAATTGGTTTTACTAATATGGTCGCGCGTGCGACCAAAGGAAGTGCTGATTTAACGAGAAAAGAAATTAAGGAAGGTTAGTATAATTTTTTAAAAATATTTATATTAATTATGTTTAAATTTTTCAAGTAATGATAAGTAAACAACAAGACGGCTGCAAAATTTATGTTTTTATATAAATTTGTCATAGATTTAAATTGGATAGCCGGAGAGTAAAAAAATATAAAAATATTTTTATAAAATTTGGACAAAAAAAATTAGGAAGAGCCGGGCAAAACGGGGTATTTAAGAAAATATTTAGTTTTCGGGAACTCAAATACGCTAAATCTTTTTTTTTTTAATGATATTCAAAGTAAATAAAAAAAATTTTCATTTTTTGTGGGCAAAATGAGGTACCCGCTAAAAAAAGTTTCTGAATATTAAATAAATTTGATTAAATTAAATTTTCTTGTAAGTAATTTACATAAAGAAAAATTACATTTCACATAATTATTAGATGCAAAGGAAGAAAAAAAAATTTTTTAATAGTTTTTATCACACAACAAAAGTCACTAACATTTTTCGACTGACAATTTCGATTTTTGAAAAAGTTCAACTACTTACTTTATATTGTTAATTTTTTATTTGATAATCACTATTTATTATTAACTTCAGAGTAAAAGATTGAAGTTAGTTTTAATTACAAAGAAGATATTTTTAAAAGAGCAATTATATATTGCCTAAAGTAATAGATTAAAAAATTATCAAAAGTTGTTTAAATTTAATCATTTTAAAAATAGTAAATATTTTAAAGTTGATTATTGAAATACATCTGAAGTAATTTGACACTGGGGGTTCTTTTATTATAAATTGATAAGAAAGAAAATGAAATTGATTTCAAACTATTTTTTTACAAAACAAAAGTTTTGAAAAAAAAAAAAATCAAAATAATACTCCATTATATTATAAAAGTGATTTTGGAATGTTTAAAAAACATAGAAAAAAAAAATTTTTCATAAAATTTTGGTGGTACCCTATTGTGCCCCCTCTCCCCTATATAATTTGAAATAAAATAAAATATACTTGTACAGTTAATGGTAAAGTAATTGAGCTAAAGATAAAATTGCTTGAGGTGTTAAACGAGTGGCCGTGACAAAGTAGTTTAAAATTATACCAAACAATTTACCATCAACGAGACTATCCATGTCATTGAAAAGGTGTTTAGTCTCTTCATCAGACTAGTATAATACAGTTTGCTGAAAACACCCAACTAAACCACTGAATTTTAACTTTACTCCAGAAACTCCGAGTTGTCTAGTAAAAGTGGATAGTACTTGAGTTGTTACTTGGCCTCGAAACTATTGGACACCGCTTATCATAGATTAATCGTAAAGACGAATCGCACTTGGAGAGTCAAATACCTTGTGCTACCACTACTATTATATTCAACTAGAGTTTATATCTATATAAGTTTACGAGAGAAAACTTTGTTTCGAAACAAATTCTTGGCTCAAGATTAATGGATTCTCTAAACTCTTGTTGTTTACTTATACACGACCTTGCTGTCTTGTTTAAAAACAACTAAGAAAAAAAAATATATGTATATATACATACACTGTATAATAAATTCATAATGAAAAGTTTGTTTTTGTTCTGTGTTTTATAGGCAGCAGTTTATTGTTGGAAAAGTTAAAGAGGTACAAGCCAAAAATAGCAGTATTTAATGGAAAACTTATTTACGAAGTTTTCTCTGGTAAAAAGGAATTTGGATTTGGTAGACAACCGAATTTAATTGAGGGTACAAATACAGTAAGTTTATATTTTATTTATAGTATATTATAATTTTTTTTTTTTCTCTTTTTTTTATTTGCTCAATATTATAATTTTATTTACAGTATATGTGGGTGATGCCATCGAGTAGCGCCAGATGTGCGCAATTGCCACGCGCGGCAGATAAGGTGCCATATTATGCAGCTCTTAAAAAATTTCGTGACTATTTGAATGGGACAATATCACATCTAGATGAATCGGATATTGTATTTGCTGATCCAAAAATAAATAAAAAGAAGGAACTTGATGCTATTGAAGATAAAAAGTCAACGTTCGATGGTGACGAAATTGATGGCGAGAGTAGAACGTCTGATTTAAATGAAATGAAACAGGAGCAAGGAATGATACCCGGTAAAAAGAAACGGGGTAGACCGAAGAAAATTAAAAATCCTGATGATCAAATGATGATTCCATCAGAGTCAGATAGTAAAATGGACACCAGTAGTGGTGGCAGTGGCAGTGGTAGTGGTGGTGTCGGAGGGGGAGGCGGAAGTGTTGGAGTTGGAATGGGAGGAGAAGTGATAAAGAAACGTCGTGGACGTCCAAAGAAAATTCATCAGCAACAGAAACAGCAGGAACGTGAAAATAGGGAGCGTGAACAAATGGTACAACAGCAACATCACCAGCAGCATCAACAGCATCAGCAACAGCAGCATCATCATCATCATCATCCACATCATTCACAAAGCATGGGAGGACATCTTGGTGACAGCTATGGCAACGTACCAGGCTGTTTTTCCCCACCACTTATGTCACCACCAAAACCATTTGCTCATATGGCGCCGTATCCTCAACCCGAGTCAAATTTTTTCTCCCAGGGTATGAATGACAGTCCGTATAACATGAGCGCTAAACAAAGTCCCGTACATCTACAACAGCATTACAGCCAAAGTCCTAAATCCATGTCCCTGTCGTTTACTCATTCCGATTTATCGTCTGAGATTAACACGGCAATATCATCCGAGAATAATCTCGAGCCATCTCCATTAACGTCGCCAAGTGTCGAGCATCCAGATTTTGAACCACCAACAAGTATGTCTCAACAACAGCAGCAGAATCTCACGAATGATCATCGTGCTTATAATCCAGCTGGTACGACAGATGGTACAATACCACACTCAGGTAGTCCTGGTACACAATCACACTCTAGTTACACGAGCTACATGGGTTTTCATGATCAACCGACGCCTGAATCTCATGGGCATGGACATCAAACAACGCCCACGGGGATGAATCCTGCTGAGGAACAGCAGCACTCACATCAGTCCCATCATACACCACCGTTAAGTCATCCTCACACGCCGACAAATTCATCAATGTCACCTCATCCCCACGAGCAGTACGGTATGAAGAGGAATACCAGCCAAGATGTTGCTTCCAAGAGTCTGAGTGATCTTGAGTCTTTAGTTGATCAGATACCCAGTATAGCTGACGGTGGTAATCAACGTTTGCATTCGCATTCAGTGATAACTGACGACGGTCTTGGTGACAATAAAATGGAATCACATCATCAATCGTATCTTTCTGGTTTTGCTGGTCCAGGTATGAGTAATTATAGTCCGCCACTTGGAGGGGGAATTTATTCTGGCTCACAACCGCTTTATCCAGGTGATAATTACGGATCACCCTATGGTATGAACAGTCGCCATGAACAACAGCAGCAACAGCAACACCAACAGCAACAGCAGCAGCAGCAGCAGCAACAACAACAGCAACAGCAACAACACAGTAAATCTTATACTGTAGAAAATCTTGCGTCAAGTAATTACACACCGAGCATGAGCCAAGCAGGAAATAGCTACTCAAACATTATCCCCGGTCCACATTATCCCGTACCGACTATGGGACCCACCAATGGCTATCTCTTCGGGGGATTAGAGTCAAGTCTGATGCAACGTACTTACGGAATGACCGGAATGACTGGTATGGGTGGTATGCATCCCTCGTTAGGGCACATGGCTAATCCCTATCCATACAATACATCCTACTCGAGTTCCTTCGAGGCGTATCCTACACCTCCGGCTGGTATTCATGCACCCAGTCCAAATTATCCTGGGGGCTATGGTGTCTCCAGCACTACCAGCAGTCCTGGTAATTCTACACCTCCTTCCTACCTTCAATCCCATCACAGGCCACCCGTTGACCTTGGCTATGACGGCGTATGATAATCATTGTAAGCGTTATGCTTTACTAAATAAACAAAATATTTAAAAAAAAGGAAAAAATAAAATAATAATAATAAAATAAACAATATATATGTATAAATATATATTCTATGCTGAATACTACCTTTTTTTACGTATTTTTACACTCTTAGAATTTTCTTGGCATGCCTGAATGCTGCACCGTAAAAATTTAAAAAAATAAAAAACGTTGGCATTATGGCAAAAAAAAAATATAAGAAAAAAGTATTTGCAAGACCGCGTCGCCGTTTTCAAGAAATTAATTTTTATTAATATTGTATAATTGATGTTTTACGGACGATGATTATTATAATAGAAAATAATAATGATAATTATGATTATAATAATAATGATGATGATGATGATCATGATCATGATAATGATAGTGGTTAGTACGAAGAATAGATGACGAATGATGATTATGATGATGGTAATGATGATGATGAATTAAAAAAAGTAATTAATGATAAATAATAATAATAATAATAATAATAAGTCTGTGACTTCGGCGACGCGATTGGAATAAATCTAGTCCACCCGCAACGAATAGTGCTTTCGGTTGATGTCAATCAATTCCGCAGAGTTTAATTGTGTCGTTGTAACGTTAACGGCTCGACGTAATTTAGGAGATCGGCGAAAAAAAATAATTAAATACTACGAGTAAACAACTCGCGATGCTCAAAAATAATTATTCAAAAAATTTATTATTGTTTTATTTTAAATAACTCGTACGGTTTATTTTTGCATTGATAATATAATTAGATTGGTTTTTAATTCTTGTCAAAAAGAAAAATAAATTGTTGTAAGGCCAGTGAGGTGCTATGTAATAAACGTGCAATTTTATTACCGTACGTTTTAACTATTATTATTATTATTATTTTCGTTTTTTTTTTATATAAATTCCTGACTACGTTGTTGTTGTTGTTATTGTTGTTGTTGCCTTAACTAACTTCAATTGTCATTAGTTATATTACATACTGAATGTCAGTCTGTACATTCCGTTATAAACTTTACTGTTTATTATTATTATTATTATTATTATTATTATTATTAGTGTAATAATAATTAAAAGAGAAAGATAAAGATAGAATATGTTTAAGAGATATATTAATATGATATTATTATTATGTATGTACATATAATGATCATCTTAGAATACTTTATAGTTTCGTTAAAATCTTATATATGACATTTAATTTTTGTTTATGTTTTTTTTTATCGAAGGGTATAAGTTTCTATTGCGAGTCAGGATTCATTTCAATTAAAAGCTACCGGGTAATTAAAGAGCTCGCTATTTTTTGTTTTATTGAGAAATTTTTGTTTGAATTTTTAAATTTTGAAATGCGTTAGAAACTTTTTTTTTTGTATTCGCAATTATAATAAATTTTTTGAATTTTTTGTGTTCAAACATCAGTAGCACGTATTTGTTTTCAAGTGTAGAGATAAAAAATTACTTTCATAAATAAAAATAGTCTGGATCCAGTAAATTTATTTATTGATAATTTGGCATGAATTTTTTTTTGACGAGCAATTACTATTTTTTTATAATAATTATTTTAGAAAAATAAAATAATTGGAAACAATACCAACGAGTTTTTTTTATAAAAACTCGTATCATTGAAAAAAAGTTTTTGAGAATAATTATTTTTAAAGTTTCATTCATTGTATGAGTAAAAGAAAAAAAATTCCATTTCAAAAAGCGGATGAGCGATGTCATTTTGAATGAGGTCTATAAAAAAATTTTCTATTTATAAATTTCTATGGATCCAATGCATTTTAGAATTATCCCATTAAATGCTCGTAAGACTTTGATTCAAAATTTTTAAGTTTATTAACAAAAGTGATTTGAAAAATTTTGATCAGTTGTAATTTTTTTATGAGCGTGAATGCAGCAGACATGAGACCATTTATTATAAATTTTGAATAAAAGAATAAATTAAGATAATGAATTTTTAAAAAATGCGTGTACTACTGACATTTGATTTATTTATTCTAAAATTTAAAAAATTGCCAATTGTCAGTTACATTCACACCCACAATTTTTTTTCTAATTTTTAAAATTATTTCGCCGATCTCCGGTAAAATACTTTTGCGGTCGTTGTATATATACAATTATATATTAATGATACAAATAAGCGAAAACGAATTTTCATCGGTGTTGTTATCATTGTCATTCACAGTTTATTCTCGCGAAATAAAAAACACGAATATATAATTAATAAATGTAAAAATAATAATAATAATAATATTAATAATAAATATAAATTTGCCATTGCCAACCTGTGTAAAAAAAAATCGTTCCAAAGATTTTCCAAAAACGTTCATGACAGTGAACTTCCAAAATTGAGAGAATATTGAACTTTTAGTTTAACATTTTTGGAACTTTGAAAAAATTAGAAAGTGAACAATTTGGAACAGGTGTAGGACTTTTTTGAGTTTGAAAAATAGTAAAAAAAAAAGAAATTATGAACATTTACGACTCTTACTAAAATTATTCAGGTATAAGGCACGAAAAAATAAAAATGGTTTGAAAATATTCATGTACATTTTTTGACTTTTCTTAGAACTTTTTGGGAAAGTCAGTTTTTTTAATTTCTTAAATTATTCAAACATAATCCAAAAAATGAGAGATTGGAAATAATAATTAACTTTTTATGAACTCACAAAATTTTAAATTTTGTTTAAAAAATTTTTTAAAAAACCCCGCTAAAAAGTCTACAGTAGTTGAAAATTTTTCACACTTCTATTTATTTTAAAGTTTCAAAAATGTTCAACTCAAATTTCAAAATTGACTCAATTTTGGAAGTTCACTATCAGGAACATTTTTGGAACGAATTTTTCTCACACGGGAATCGTCGTCTCTATTAACGTTATCATTAAACAAACGTTTTATTTAAATTATCCCCTCAGTAGTAAATAGTTGACTTAAAATATTTTTAAACGCTCCAGTAAATTAAAAATAATAATAATTTACGATAACGATAATGAAGATGACTCACCACGTTATAAATAAAGTCGGTTGTGTTACGTTTTACGCCATAATTAATATTCTATTATGTTTTCTATTACAAGTTGGTTATATAATCGCGATTAATGACTGATGCATGGCATATATATAAATAAATAAATTTGTATATTTATTTATTTATATTAGTGAATAAACAATAACAAAGAGACGTAATTTTAACAATCGTTGACACACCGAGACATTACATCTATAACTAAAATATATTGCTGTAAAATTATGCATCAGTTATACATATATTATAAATATATATTAAAATAAAATTAACAAAAACAAAAATTATTGATATAAATATAAATATAAATAGATATTGTAATGATATAAAACAAAAAATATACATATTACAATTAACTAGCCAGTATGATAAATAATTATAATAATTAATTAACTATTTGTCAAATAATCATTATATTGAATGTGTCGATGAGTTGACGACGGAGGTGATGCACAGGGTATAGATGAAGTTGATGCTATTATAATAATAATAATAATAATAATAATAATAATAATAATAATGATAATAATAATAATGATCATAAATAATTATTATAAAAATAATAATAATTATATGCTGTCTATATTATACATAATTATATAGATATTTCTTTTGTTCTATCGGCCTCAGATTGAAAATCAATCGTCGACAGCTATTTACTACTTCGTGTTTTAAGTAAAAAAAAAAAAAAATAATTATTGAAATATAAGATTGCTCGTGTGTGGGATTATTATTATTAAAAAAAAAAAAAAATTACATAAGTGTCATGTGTAATAAATATTAATTATTTAAGTACAATGACGTACCCTAATTGATTATTATTAAAATTAATACAATAATATAAATTATTTTATCAATTTTTCATTGATTCATTAACGATTTTTAACGGCTGAATGAAGAAAATGACAAAATAATCATAAATAAATATATTTAAAAAAATAAAACAGGGGCAGCATAATTTCATTGTAAATTAATATATAATAAAAATAATTAATTAAAATAAAACACTAGATATTAAGGATACAGTAATTAATTATTATATATTGAATAAATAAATAAATGAATAAATAAATAAACAATAAAAAAAAACAGTTCAATGAATCGCTGTTGCGCATCGAGTTTTAATGTGAGAATAAGTGAAGAGCTTGGGCCCAATAATGGGCCATCAACATATTTTTTAATGGCTTATAAAAATCCTATTTCTTCTTTTAATATTTAAAATTTATTAGTTTATTTTTTTAAATTGATAACTTAACTTTTAGCGATATTGTTTTATTTAGTAGAGTCCAGATAATTAAATTTTTATTTAAAAAATTTTTTTTTATTGTGATTTTAAATATTTTTAAGTACAAGAGACTATTGAATTTAAATTTATATACATATATAAATATATCTCTATATTTTTTTTTTTTATAAATATTATTGTAATTAAAAATTAATTAGGAAATTTATTAGCGTAATTATAAGAAGTTACCGTTTTAAAAAAATAAAAATTTCAATAAAATTATGAATAATTGTAATTTTTTTTAAATTTAAAATATTCATTATTTAAGATTTATTATTAAGAATTAATTAGATATCATCTATAATAAAAATATATAGTATTTTTTAAGTGTTATTTAATTTAAATAGAATAAAATCATCAAGAACTTGAAGATAATCATGTCTGGACTCTACATTGTCATGTATTTATTTAAATATTTGTTTTAAAAAATTTTTTCCCCCGACTATAGACAATTTTTTTAATAATTCGAGTAATTTATCCATTTTTCATTAATCGTATTCCTTCAAATAATTTTTTGTTTTTTTTATAATCAAAATTTAAATAAATTTAATTATTAATAAATTAAAACATTGCCAGAAAATACGAATTGTAGCTTTTAATGTCTTGTAATAAATAAAATTTGTTCCAAAACACAAACAAAAAATACAAAATCATATTAATTAATTAAATTAATTAATGAATAAATAATAATGATAATAATTATAAAGTTTAAAGTTTCTTATTAATTTTTAATCCTTTGAATAAATCCGTTATGATCGCAGTATTTTTTTCATAAATTCGCCATACTTGTATTTACAATAAAATTATTTTTAAAATGCATACGAAACATTTAAAAAAATTTTCTCTGGTAGACCCAATATTATGATAAAATTACCGTATACTTCGGTATTAGGGAAATATATCGTAACCGACTGTAATTTTGCCGTAGCCTGACTTTACGAATACGGTAGGAGTACAATAAAAATACAGTAACTATTTGTGCGCTAATCAACATTTTAAGTCAGCAAGTAGTAATTGTACGGTTGATTTACAGTAAGTTACGGTAAAAGCTACCGTAATATCAAGGCCACCAGGATAAAGTGTACCGTAACTTTACGGTAAGTTTACTTTTAAATCCGCCCCTGGAGGATCTGAATAATGATAAATTTTATGGTTCATTTTACTGCAAAAATTCGGGTTTTTCATAGTAAATCTACGGTAAAAGAACGGTCATTTACCGTATAACATCAGTGTAAGCATGCGTTATTTTACCGTAAAGTGAAATATTGCACTGTAAAACTAAGAGAGCATGCGGTGCTTATTATAAAAATGCCGCAAATTACTGCACATTAGTTTAAATTGTCGTAATTAACCGTAAATTGTCACAAATAACTGTAAATTATGTAAATTACCGTACAGTACCGTAAATTACCGTATTTGTGGTAGAAATGCCATATTTTACTATTACGGTAAATTATGGTAATTAACGTCATTCTGTTCCGCCAAGAGGTACATCTATTATATTAATTACTTTTAAAATTCTGGAAGTTACGGTTTATCACGATGTTTACGGTAGTTTTGTCGTAAATACTTGAAGTAGCTCTACTCTATTCTCTATGTTAAATTAACCGTAGAATGACGGAATATTGACAGTAAATTTACTGCAGCAGTACCGTAATTTTACGGTAGACCTATAGTAAGGTACATTTACCGGAAGTTATGGTAAACCTACCGTAATGTTAGATTCGCCAGGGTTTCTATGCAAGTTTTAAAATAATTTGTATTATTGTTTAATTTATTATAAGAATTAAAAATGATCTGACGTTAGTTATTTTTAGTATCATTGAATATTAACTGATTAAATTCTAAATAATTTTTATAATAAACTTAGTAATTATTTTTAATAAATTAAATTCAAATAATAAATAATTTGAAATTGAGCGGGAGTTTTGAATTCGGCTGCCATCTATCAGAAAAATAACAAACTTAAATTAGATTTCATGACGTAAAAAATTGATGACAAGTTATTCTTCTTGAATTATTTTGTGAATGTGCTCCAGACACGGTCTCGAAAGTGTTTATTCATCACATAAAAAAGAGTTATAGATAATTTATAATAATTAGTAAAGTAAACAATTAAATAAATAAAATGCCGATTGAAAATTTAGAAGACGATGGACTGGAGAAGAATCCAAATTTTGAATTGGCTCAAACAAAATTTTTGTTGAGTTTACCCGAACATAAAAACGATGAGAGTTTGAAGGCTAAGTTGATGAATGCTATCAAAGCTGACAGTGAGTTGCACATTTATTAATTAATTATTTTCTTGTTTATTATAATTTACATTTTAAATTAACCTCAAAATTATTTATTATAAATTTAATAAAATATGTTTTATGTCATTTTAATTTATTTATATAAATAAATATTTAATTGCTAATTATAGATATGGCCCCTTTTTATGAAGAAGTCTGTCGTGATCTTGAATGGCCAGTAGACGAAGCACTTATGGAAAAAATGCGAACATGTAATCGTGAGCAATTGAAAGTACTTGATGATGCTATTGCTGATGCTGAACAAAATTTAGGCGAGATGGAAGTACGTGAAGCGAATTTAAAAAAATCAGAGCATTTATGTCGCATTGGTGACAAAGAAGGATCTATATCAGCATTCAGAAAGACGTACGAAAAAACAGTATCACTTGGTCACAGACTTGATATTGTTTTCCACAACATAAGAATAGGATTATTTTACATGGATCACGATCACATCACTCGGAACATCGACAAGGCAAAGGCGTACGTTCATATTTTTTTTGACTGCTATCCTGAAAACCGGGACATATTGTCAGTTATTTAAAAAAAATTTTTTTATTTTCCTCTAGTTTGATAGACGAAGGAGGGGATTGGGACAGACGGAACCGCCTCAAAGTTTATCAAGGAACTTACTGTATAGCAGTACGCGACTTCAAAGAAGCTGCTAATTTTTTCCTCGATACAATAAGTACATTTACTAGCTACGAACTAATGGATTACAATACATTTGTACGGTACACGGTATACTTGTCAATGATTAGTCTACCGAGAAATGAATTGAGAGATAAAATCATCAAAGGTTCCGAAATATTGGAAGTATTGCACAATAATATCGATTGCAAAGAGTTTCTTTTTTCTTTATACAACTGTCACTACGCAGATTTCTTCAAAAATCTTGGTAAAAATTATTTAAATATTATTTTGTTTACTCGCTTTCATTATAATTAATAAATGATTTATAGCAGGAATGTAGACAATACATTGAAAATACTAATTATTGATTTAGCGACGTTTCGATTCTTTTATTGAATCATTATCAGGCATCTACAAAAATATCACGTTACTTATTTCAAAAGGACAAATTTTTAAACGCCCCTTTTGGCTTCTGTTTTGTAGACTTTTTTTCTAGCTAATAATTGGAAAGTCAAAAAGACATAAAGAAACCATACGTCCTTTTGGCTTTTAAAATTTTTATTCCAATTTTCAGCTTTAGAATAAGTTTACAATATCATTGGCAATTAAAACAAATATTATACACTCTTTTGATTTTAAACTTAGTTACCAAAACTAAAAGGGCGCATAAAAATATGTCTGGAATTAGTGACGCAACATATACATCGAAAATTTAATAAAGAACATGAATACAATAAAGTAACTCTATCAAGTACATTACTAATTTACCTCAATTTGTAGTGTACAAAGATATTTTGAATTGTACACTACAAATTGAGATAAATTAGTAATGTACTTGATAGAGTTACTTTATTGTATTCATTTTATTTATTATATTTGCAATGTACATGTTTATTAAACAGATTAAAAGAAAAATTGACTATTTTTTTTTTTTCAAAAATTATATGGAAAATATTGTTCGAGATGACGAAAAAAAAAAAATACTGTTAAAGTTTGAGTTCTTAATATTAATATTAACAATCGCATCATAACAATTTTCGATTTCTTATTTAAATAACATGAGAAAAAATTTTTTTTAAAGTTTAGAATTTTATCACTCACCAGGAAATCAGTGAATCAGAAAAACCCATAGATATTTTTATTGAAAATTGAACGCTTTACAAAAAAGTTTTCTTATAATTTTTCGATAAATTTAAATTTTCAAAAATTATTCAAAGTCAAAGTTCAATTTGTAGTAAATGTTAGCATTATTTAACTTTTTCGTCGAAACTATCAGACTTATCTTGAAATGTTACAAGACCTTTTTTGTAGATTATTTCATTTCCTACAACTTATTTTTCACAAAGTTTTCAAAATTTCTGAAAACTCTTTAGGTATTTGCATTTAAATGTCAATTTGTTCCAAGAAATCGTGTTCTGGTCAATTTTAATTAATTACTTTTAAATGCAAATATTTATTAATTATAACTAAATTATTTATTGACTAATATTAGTTATTTTATTGTTTAATATTAATTATTATTTTTTTTTAATTTGGACTTTAAAGTCTAATAATTAGTAAATCTATAATTATTAATATAATTTTTTCAGCTCAAGTTGAAGGTTTGTTACGACGAGATTACTTAATCCATCCTCATTACCGTTATTACGTACGAGAAATGCGTATATTAGCGTACACACAGCTTCTAGAATCATATAGATCATTGACATTGCAGTACATGGCTGAAGCATTTGGTGTTACTGTTGATTACGTCGATCTGTAAGTACTTAAGATAAATAATTAACTATTTAAAATTCAAAACATGACTCTTTAATTTACTAAATTAACATTAAAAACGTTTTTTTTTTTTTTTCCAGGGAATTATCACGTTACATCGCCGCAGGAAGATTACACTGCAAAGTTGATCGTGTTGGTGGAGTAGTCGAGACTAATCGGCCTGACAGTAAAAATTGGCAGTACCAAGCAATGGTCAAACAAGGAGATTTACTGCTTAATAGAGTCCAGAAGTTATCACGTGTTATTAATATTTAAATTAATTTCAACTGCCTATACTTAATTTTTAATTTTAAACTTCCGTAAGACCTTATTTTTCTTTTTGTCTACATTTATTTTATTTTTTTTTTTCATCAATCAGCATCATACTCCAAAAAAATTAACAAATATAGCTATTGTAATTTTGTAAAGCAATATGAATACATAATTTGAAAAAGTATTTTGTGTTCATTTTAATTTGAACTAGGGATCCGCCCTGACTTCGCACGGGTATTTTTTCGTTGTGTTAATCTAAGAAGATAGACATATAGCGTTGCTACAGTTTGATAGATCTTTTTATAAGAGGAATAATTCCGTAATACATTGGCATGTCAAAGATGTCTTTTAAAAGGATAAGACAAATTTTTTTTTGTCCCAAATTTCTAATATATGACCTTCTGCAATAAATATTTACCTCACGAAATTTGTACAGTGTATTATCTGAATTATAGAGATATGGTTCAAACTCTGTGTAGTAAATGAAAGACACACATCATTAAAGAATGTTATGGCAGTCAAAATTAAAGTTTATTTGATAAGCTCAAAGATAAATACGTTAGGTTTTACATATACGATTGTTGATTTAAAAGTTATCCAAAGTTAAACTCACATTAAACTTCTTGTCGACATTTTTACAATTTTTCAAGTTAAAAAATTAAAAAAAAAAAAATTATCAAAACCACAAGATTAATAATGGAAATTGAAGCTTGTTGAATTTATTTCAAAGGAAATTTTCGAACCAAACTAAAAAATATACTTTTACATTTTGAGTATGGCCAGATGGGACTTTTTTCACAACAATGGTTTTTTAGTCAAATTTTTATTATTTTAGTAATGAGTTATGAAAAAAAAATTCCAATTAAGTCAAATAGCTCGAACAGGATAACTTTTCCATCGAAATCGATTAGTTTAAGAGCAAAGCATAATTTCGAATATTTCGATTTGATTCGTGTCAAATGATTCGTAAATTCGAATATTCGCACACCCCTAATTAAAATGCATCGACATTAGAGATTTCAAGCTACAAAATGCTTCTTTTTTCGATTTTTTTTTTTCGCCTTGCAAAAATCACTAAAAAAATTTGTAAAATTTTTCTGTTCCTCTAATTTATGCCATGAGTGTATTTAAGTAGATATAAAGTAAAAAACCAAAATAAGAATAGAATTATTGTAATGGTCACGTAGAGTATAAGATAAATGAATATTTTGGGAAAACCCACGAGGATCCTCTGCCAGAAAAAATGATTTTTCCTAATTATATATGAAATTATATATAATTATGACTGTAATCTTCTTGTTGGCAAAACTTTCCCAAAATACTCAAAAGCAATTAAGGGATTAATTGTGCTGGGCCTAAGCTGCAAACAATAGGGCGAGACTTCATAGCAGCGCCGGTCCCGGGGAAAATGAAGCTTCCGTGAGTTGAGAGGGGATGAAAGCGAGCGATGGTGGGACTCAACAACAGTGCGCGCAAACACCCTCGCTACTCATACATCCCCTCTCTTGTGACCGAAGAGATGAATCGGCGGAGAAGGGGAAGAACGAGGGCATTCTTTAAATTCGAACATTCCATATTCCATTATCATTCTGAGCCTAGTAAGCAACTTGAACGCACTTGAACGTTGATAAATTTTTGAGAGTTAGAATATTATAACTTTTATAAAGTATAACAAGTTTTTGTGTAAAGTGTCTTAATAAAACATAAGTGTTCTCCTTTTCAATCAAACCATCAGTTTTATTTAGGTAAGTTTAAAATCTCTGAAATATTTACTATCAATTCAAATTCAAACATAAATATCGCGCGCTTTCATTTTAGAACTTCCTCCTCGAACTATATTCAACTTGGCGGCTATTCAACACTGAATAGGAAATGATACTGAAGTTATCCAACGTCGAATAATTTTTAGATTTTTTTTTAGGCGGTAAATTATAAAAAAAAAATTTGAAAAAATTGCACCTGTAGTTTCGTAAATTTTCTACACGTGCATATTTTTAGTTTTCATTCTTTTGTAATTGATTTGTTGAAAAAAAAAATCCGAAAATTTTTAATTATCTGCTAGCTTCAGGATCATAATAGGAAACCATCATACTATACAAAATTCAACCTACAGCCATTTTAATTTATACTATTGTCAATTCTTAGTTTACATTTATCAGCCGTCTCCATTTTTCTGTGTACTTAATATTTATAATTACTTAATATTATTAAGCATAAAAAATAATTGTTCTGTCATATTAACAATTGTTTCAGACAACAAATAAAATAAAATGGGACGTAAAAAGAGTAAAAGACAAGCGCCAGTAAGAAAGAAGAATATTATTCCACTGGATACACAATTTACCTGCCCTTTTTGTAATCATGAAAAGTCATGTGAAGTTAAAATGTATGTATTCTATTTATTATATGATAGTAAAGTTAGCGGACATCTGACAGTTTTTAAAACTTTTTAAATAATAAATTGTAATGTTTATAAAATAAAATTTAAATAATGCATGTTCAGAGAATTCAAAATTCAGTAGATGCATTTTTTTAAATTTTATTATTTTAATTATTTAATTTTTTTTATATAAAATTAAATAATTGTTGTGTGTCTGCTACATTTACACTGTGATTTATTATTATTATAATTATTAATTACTTAATAAAATTAACAATAAATTATTTAACAGGGACAAGCCAAGAAAAACAGCAAGAATTTGCTGTCGCATTTGTTTAGAAGATTTCCAAACAACAGTTAACGTTTTATCAGATCCTCTGGATGTTTACAATGACTGGATTGACGCTTGTGATGCTGCAAATTAAATACTTATTTATTTAATTTTTTTTTAATATAAATTATTTACAACTGACAAATTTTAATTTATAATTATATATCTAATTGCAATTTATACTGCCTGTATATTTGGCATGTTCATAATAATATTTTTTAAATAATACTTCTATCATTAAATGTATAGGATACTTATGATAACTAAGATTTTATAAGTTTTATAAAATAAATCATTTAAATAAATCCCGCTCTTTTATTTATTTTAATTTTAATTTCCAGTTCATTTTTTTTTAATGGTAATTTTATAAGTAAACAAAATATATATGTATACACTGTATACTTATACACATATGAACACATATATGTATGTATGTAATACGTAGCTCAATTTAGTTGATATATTAAATGCTGATTGAAGTCAGATCACGTCACAGTCTCAAAATAATAAGTTGCATATTAAATTATAATTAAAATTAGTATTGCAAAAATTTTTTTTATAAATTAAAGTAGAGTACGCAATAAATATAAAGTAATAAGTAATAGTAATAACAATGGATAAATCAAAAATAGGTAATTCAGGAATGGAGATACCACCATTACGTAGCCTTGATGATTTTATATTAGAATCAGCGCGTTTTCAAATTCCAAATTTAAAAGATCTTGATAAATGGGGAAACCGAGTTGTCAATAATTTACTTTATTATCAGACAAATTATTTTTTTATGTCTGTAGTCATATTTTTGATTGTTGGGTATGTATACAAATCAACTCTCACTTGTACTTATTTTTATACTGAAGGATATTGATTAATTTTAAATGTCTAAGAATAATATATACATATATATTTATTATTTTAAACCGTTTTTAGGATAATTCATCCAGGTAAAATGCTGTTGGGTATGTTATCAATGGCAATTGTACTGGCAATATTTGCATATGTTTCAAGTGAAGGAAGAGCGATACATAATTTTAAAAAACAAAATCCACTTGCCGGTCTTCTAGTTATTATTTGTGGGGGATGTTTTCTTACATACACTTTAGGATCACTTATTGTATTTCTCTTTGGTATTTTATTACCTTTTTCTGGTACGTTTATATTTATAATTACTTATTAGTTATTACTTTCATTGAAATATAATCTAAACCTAACAACTTTGATTAAGAAAACTGATTTAATCCATACTGAGTGTATATCTATATATAAGTTGATTCAAATTGTTTTAAATCATTTTATATTTTTTTGAATCATTTCAAATCAATTTTCATAATCAGGGAATATAATTATAATTACATTTTATGTTTGGAAAGTTTTTATAATTAAAAACTTGTCCCAATCATTGAGCTCAATGTTAACCCAATTCAGTTCAAACGTCAAATTGATGAAAATCACTACTAGTTGCGGCAAGTTCAGCTTATTGCTCAGAGCATGTATATCTCTATGGGCGTGTTCAGAAAATCACTCTGGAGATTGACAATTATTTATCCAGATAATTAAGTAAGTGGAAAGTCACGTGGTTTAATTAAAACCAGAGGAACGAAAGAATACCTGGAGCATGTTCAGGAATTCATTGTGGAAGAGAAAGACTTTTTCTTTTGAGATCACAAGTATCCTTTGGTCAAACCAAAGGCACAATTCGACATTAACATAATGCGTTCATAAACTCTGTGGAGCAGGTAAACGCAGTACCAGGGGCATGTTCAGAAATACACTTTGGAGATTGATAATTTTTATCCAGATGATTAGGAAGTGGAAAATCATGTGGTTCAATTAAAGCTAGTTAATGAACGCTCTATGGTAATGTCGAATCGTTCCTTTGGTTTAACCAGTGGATACTTGTGATTTCAAAAGTTGCATCTTTGTCTTGCAGAGTGAATTCCTGAACATGCCCCAAGTATTCTTTCGTTCCTCTGGTTTTCATTAAACCACGTGATTTTCCACTTGCTAACCACTTGAATAAATATTTATCAATCTTCAGTGTTTTCTTGAACATGCCCCTGATACTGCGTTTACCTTCGATTAAATTTTTTTCTAATCAATTAACAATAAAAGAACTCCCAGTGTCAAATTCCTTCAGATGTATTTCAATAATCAACTTTGAAAGATTTACAATTTTTTCAATTTTTAAATTTAATTAACTTTTGATAATTTTTCAATCTATTACTTTAAGCGATATATAATTGCTTTCTTAAAAATATCTTCTTTGGAATTAAAACTGACTTAAATCTTTGACTTTGAAGTTAATAATAAATAGTGATTATCAAATAAAAAATTGATAATTTAAAGAAAGTAGTTGAATTTTTTAAAAAATCGAAAGTGTCAGTTGAAAAATGTTAATGACTTTTGTTTCACGATAAAAACTATTAAATTTTTTTTTTCTTTGCACCCAATAATTATGAGGAATGTAATTTTTCTTTATGTAAATTACTTACAAGAAAATTTAATTTAATCAAATTTATTTAATATCCAGAAATTTTTTTTTTCGCATTTTTTAGGGGATACCTCATTTTTCCCGCAAAAAATTGAAATTTTTTCTTTAACGGCTGCCAAAAATTTTTTCTATTTATTTATTTATTAAATTTTCATGCCAAGGCACAGGCCAAATAGCAAAGTGAAATCATACAGATGATCTTACAGCAGTAGAAAAAAAATTTGAAGTGATCAAACAACAATAATACTATCAATTTAAATCGGTCATACAGACAAAAATATAAAAATAATGGGAGATTTACTTTGAATATCATTAAAAAAAAAAGATTTAGCGTATTTGAGTTTCCGAAAACTTAGTATTTCCTTCAGTACCCCGCTTTACCCCCTTCCCTAAATGAAAAAATAATAATTATTTGGAATAAAATTTTATTTTAGCAACATTTGTTCACGCATCATTGAGATTGAGAAGTATTAAAAACAAAGTTGTCAATAAAATTGAGGGAATTGGATTGAAGCGTACACCCATGGGAATATTCCTCGAACAACTTGGTATAAAACAAGAACTCTTCACATAAATTACTCAACAAAATATTTGAAATCTCAACTAATTAATTACAATAATACATTATTGCTTTAAAAACGTTTACCAAAACAACGAAGTTTAATTATAATGCAGAAAAAAAATTAAATAATTATACAAAGTGGTATTTTTAAAAACTAATAGTATTGTTAATCACTAAAAAGTTGATAATATTTTTCATAACTACTTAAAATCAGCATTTACTCTTGATAATCTGCTTTAATAATTTCCAAACTACAAATCAATTAAAAGTAATTAATTAATATTAATTTTAAATCATCATTGTTTATTATTATTTTAGATGATACGTTAACGCAATGGTTAATAAAACTTGAGTTAAATGGAATTGATATTTCAGCTGATGACGATCAGTTAAATAAAAAAAAATATTAATTACTAACCAGTAGGTAATTATAAATATTAATCATTATGATTAAAATGATTGTTATATTACTATTGCGTTGACTAAAAATATTAAATCATGTCTAATTTTATTCATTATTTTTTTTTTCTTGGGCGATCACTACACTACAGACGATGTGGCTGGCATTAATTTAAAGTTTCAATCAATGACGCGAAAACCTTCACTGTAAAATTTTACATAAAGCTTCAGCACATCTATTAATATTATAATAAAACATAGTAATATATTTATTTAATGTATTTATATTAAATTATATATAATATATATACTTATTGATTATATTTTTAAATAGTTTATTTATAATTATACATTTGAGATTATGTTTATTACATCAATTGTCTTCTGTATCAATTAATAAAATTTTATTTTCGTCGGTTTACAAACAACTAAGCTTTTATATTTATTTATTACATATATTTTCTTTTTTATATTAAACTAAATGTTTATATCAAAAATTATGTTCAATCAGATTATTTAATACTTTTATATAAAAAGATAAACAAATAATAATAATGAATGTGATGTGTTTAAAAATTATGAGAATGGGGTTAAATATCCCTAGCGGATCCGAATTACGGTATTTACTGTTTATTACTGGATTTTACCACAAAATGCCGCATTGATACATCAAATTTGCTGCATTTTACAGCAAGTTACAGTAATGTACGGGAATTTACTGTAAATTACGGCATTTTGACCGTAACTTCGGTAAAATATTTAATTTTACGCAGACTCGAATTACGGTTTTACCGTAAATTAGCACATTTTGCCGCAAAATACCGTATTAATAGGGTGACTTTGCCGCTTTCGACGGTAATTTACTGTAAATTACGGCATTTTTACCGTAACTCCGGTAAAATATTTCATTTTACGCAGACTCGAATTACGGTTTTACCGTAAATTAGCACATATTGCCGCAAAATACCGTATTAATAGGGTGACTTTGTCGAATTTTACGGCGATTTACAAAAATCCACAGTAATTTACTGTAAATTACGGCATTATTACCGTAATTCCGGTACAATACTTCTCTTTATAATAAAATACCGTAATTTTGCAGTAAATCCGGACTTTGAAAATGAAATACCGCCATTTTACCGCACTTATACGGTACCATACCGCAATTTGACGTTAAAATACCATAATTTACTGTAATTCTGCCGAATACCGCAATTCGGATCTGCCAGGAATATTTTGAGGAAGACAAAACTTTAGTCATTTTAATTAAAAATAGAAAAAAAAACTAACTAATTATTACTGAGAAAAAATATAAACATCTCAGTAATTGGCAGTGAATATTTTGTATATATTTAATAATTTTAATTTACCAATAAATTAACTTAAAAAGAAAAACAAGAAATGAGTCGAAAATTGATTATCCTCTCGGTAATATTGTCAAAATTTATAAAATGTTAAAATAAAATGGCAGTGATTTTTTTTTATGAAATAAAATGATTTTATGCAATGAAATAAAAGAAATAAAAATAGTGAATTTTTTTTTAGACTTTTGTAATGAATACTGTACTTGATGGATACAAAACAGTGTCACGTAATTGTGAATCCGTTGGTAGTGCACCTACATTTGTTTTTGGAAATGGAATTAAGTATGTGTGCTCTGTTCGTGAGTATCCCATGTCTTCAATGCGTTTTATAAAGCACTAAAAAAAAAAAAAAATGATAAATACATTTAATAGATAAATAAATTAACAATAATTTATTCTACGTTTTAAATTTACCTCAATAGTGTCGGTAGCACGCATCGAAATTGTTTCTGGTTCACCACCAGGTAATCGCAAACACAATCGTAATGACAATTCACCATTAGCTATAAATATAAATTATTATTTAAAGATTTTTTTTAAATTAATTGAATGGCATTTTAATTGCTGTCCCCCGCCCAATTTTAAAATAAATTCAATCATCTTGAAATGTCATAACTGTATTTATAATTTTATTAATAAATAAAAAAAAAAATTAGAGCACCAGTTGAAATCAAGACAACGTTGGATCACGAGACCAGTAGCGAGACAATAATAATTTTTTTTGATAAATGAAAATATGAGTATAATTAAATTTTTTTTTTTTTGAAATTTTATATTTAAATCCATTAAAAATTATTTTAAAACTTGTCTTCTTGTTGGCTTAACTTCCCCACTACTGGGTTATCACGATTTTTTTTATTTCATTTTCTCGTTATTGCTAATTGTTATATACTTTAAATATTTTTTGTAAATTCTTCATATCGCCCCTTTTCTGGGTAAATCTAGTAACTGTAAAATTATAATTTTTTCAGAAATCAGCCAAAACATCTATTCTGTTACACGTGTGTCAATGGAAATATTAAAATTCAAAAGTCTCTCGAACATTCTGTTATAATTATTAAAATTTGAAACTTATTGGCGCAATAGCATTACTAAAGGATGTTTTCCACTCATAATTTTAGTTATGAAAAAAATGTAGTTACGAAGTTTACCCAGAAAGGAAACGATATGTTTATACGCCTATTAAAATTTTAATTTAATATACCACCATTTTATAACTAAAGTCTTCATTTAAACTTAAATATGTTCTTAGCTTAGCCATTATGATCTTGATATAAAAATTTTCCTGATATTTATTCACCAAGTATCGTTTAGCTCCTAATTGATAAAATTCAAATACAATTATGACAATTCGATCATTTAAAATATTAAAATAGTGGAGTAGGTGAGACTTAATAAAAATATCCTCAATCAAAGTTAAAAATGAAAATATTTTCATACCAATTTCATTTTTACTTGAAGTAGACCGTATACTATTGTTTGTTGAAGTTGATGGTGTATTATTATAACTAGACGTAGAAGGTTTACTATTGTAAGTGGAAGTAGATGGTTTACTATTGTAACTCGAAGTTGACGGTTTACTCTTGTCATTTGATACCGTCGGTGTACTGTTAGAAGTTTTAGCCACCGAGTCCTTAATCAAATAAAATTCATTAACGAATAAATAAAATAATAAAATTGATTAATAAATATAAATAATATTAACTTCTTTTGTAGGCATAGCAGCTTCATCAGCAGGATCACCATCAGCGTTATCAATCTCCATGCGACTTCGTTTTCCGCGAATTACGGCGCTACTTCCAGTACTTGTACTGACCGATGGCTCCCCATTCAGACTTTTAAAACCTGACAGAAAAAAAAAAAATGATTATTTAATTATTTATAATGTTGATTAATTTTATTGTGATAAATTACAAACCAACTGAAGTTGTTGGATCAATAGAGACACGTGATTTTTTAATTCTCCTACCGGAATCTTTCGAATTATTAAAATGACCACCACGTTTAGCTGATGATGTTGGCTCGCAATGTGAGGCTTCGACGTCGGGTGAGTCTGAGCTACAGTCTGGTGATGGTTGAGAGCTGAGCACGTCATTCAATCCAGTTAGAAGATGATCCATTGATATTGTATTGTATGAGCGCATACATTCCCCAGTTCTTGGATCAACAACTGCTAGATAAGGATAGTCAAGCACGTTGTAAAAGTCAATGTATCTTCGTCCATCGGCGGTATCTGACAATACCTAATAAATTAAATTAAATTTTATTATTTATTACTGTCTGATATAATTAAAAATAAATGAATATACAAACCTGCCATAAAACAAAATGATCTTTAATTATTTCTTTTATTTGTTTGTCAGACCAAACATCTCTATTAAGCATTTGACATGCAAATTCTTGTGGGTTTTGTACATTAACTAGAAGCCAACGATTTTTCGACTTTGCGTATTCACGAGCCTCGACAAATGTTCCCAAAAATAATATATCGTATGGAGGACGAAATAGATCTTCAAGACGTTTTGTTTTACAATGAGAAGGTATTTTCTCACCACTTACTTGTCTTGTCATTTCTTCCTCTTGTCTACCTATTGATTTAATAATTAAAATAAATTAATTAATCAATTAATTGATAATGAAAAAAATATAAAATTAATAGTAAATTATATGATAAATTACGTATTTCAACGGAGAAATCTCTGAACCTGTCAAAGACACTCTTGGAAGCTCGAGGAAGAGCATAAATAGAATCATCTGGCACTAAAACTTCTTGTGTTGGTGAAATAGGAGGACGAACTTCTGGTTCATCATCAGGAGCAATTCTTTGTGCTGGTACAGGTCCACTTTCAAACATCAGCGTGATTGCTTGCTCAACATTACCGTCAGCGATTGTTAGATATTGAACAGCAGTTTCTTCAGATTCTCCTGTAATTTTTCAATTTTTTTAGGCAAAAATTATTATTTAAAAAAAAAAGAAAAAAAAACTTATAGATTTTATGAGTAAAAAATATTTTTTTTTTACTTACCAGTGACTTCAATAAATTTTTCTATTAATTCACGATCCATTGTCTTGTATTTTTTGTTTATTTTCAAATATTTATATTTTTTTTTTAATGTAATTTTAAAAATGAGATTCGCAATAAAAAATTTGTATTAACTAAGAAGCTTTGGGAAACAAACAGGACTTTAGTGTATGCATATATATATATATATATATATATATACATAGTATATTATAGAAAGAGAAATGGAGAAAAATAATTATTTTAATGTAGTTCAAATACTCACAACTTGGAGCGCTAATTTATAAAAAAATTTTATGAGTGTGAATGTAGCAGATATGAGACAATTTATAAATTTTAAATAAATAAATAAATTAAAATACTGATTTTTCATTGATCTAAACACGCATTTTTAAATTTTAATCCTACTTACATTTTATTTATTTATTGAAAAACATCTAAAAATTCCCACGTGTTAGTTACAATCGGACTCAAATTTTTAAAAAATTCTCGGTTAAAAATATATCAGCCTCTAATATTAATATTATATATTTTGAATATTAATTGAAAGAAAATGCGTGTATGAAACTGATGAAAAATTTAAAAATTAAATTATAAGAAATTTAAGATTTATAAATATTTTAAATTTGAATGATCAATTACGATGATCCTGAAGTCGTAGACAATTAACAATTTTCAATATTTTTTTTTCAACAAATTAATTTAAAAAAAAAAAACTTAAAACATGCCCATGTAACAAACTAAAAAAACTCCAGGTGCGATTTTTTTAAAATGTATATTTTTTTTTTAACTTATCATTTTTAAAAAAGTTCAAAAATTATTAGTTAATTTCATGATACTGAAGTTAGCCGACGTCTAATAATATGTGAATTTTTTTTAAAACGATAAATTATAAAAAAAACAATATTTAAAAAAGTTGCACTCATAGTTTTTTAAATTTTCTACATTATTTTTAATTTTTTGTAATTGATTTATTGAAAAAAAAATTTGAAAATTGTTAATTGTCTGTTAACTTCAGTATCATCAATTACAACTAGTGCGGTAAGCAAAGTATCGATAAATTATCAACAATTCTCTGTAAAAAATATATATATATATATATATTTTGTGTGTATGTAATGATTTTTTTCATGTCGCGTTTCTCACCAATGCCTTGAAAATTCTCCCTTCGTACTCTTGACTTGATTCTATGGAGGCAAGATCACAATTATAATACAACACATATACTAAAATAACGAGAGTGTATTGAGTGTTAATAATTATAAATAGTTAGTTATATTATTTAAATGATAAATGTTAACACACAGCAATGGCATGTTTTATAATATATAAAAATATATAAATACAATAATTACTGTAAAAGGTAAGTTATTGTAATTTATTTAAATTAACATATCAGTATTCATTTAATGGTTAGGTTGCTATGGCCTCCATTAAATTTTAGCTTGGGTATTTTCTTACCTTCATATTCTTTAATTATTTTACAATAATTAAATTAATGTCATATTTATTATCTCTTTGTCATAATTAAAATTAATTGCTTGTGTGTAAGTATTTAAAATATATAAATGTATTGTTTGTTTTGGAGTTCGATTCAGTTGTAAAAGGACGCGTGTCAAGACGTCATACATTGATTGATAAATTTAATACGTTATATATAAATATATATATATATAGGTATCCATATGTATTTATATTTTATTATTTAAATTGCAGTTAGTGTACCATTTAAAAGGAGTTATTAAACAATTTAAAATGTCATATCCTGGACAACCGCCAATGGGTATACCTGGTATGCCACCAATGCCATACATGGTTGGAGCTCCACCGCCTATGCTTGGCGGTGTAATGCCGATGCCACATGTAAGTACTGTTTTAAAAATACATTTTTTACAATGAGTGTGAAATGTAAATCTAGCAGATATGAGATAATTTAAAAATTTTAAATAATGAAATTTAAAAAAATGCGCATACTGATTTTTCATTGATCCAAATACGCATTTTAAAATTTTTAATCCATTTACATTTTATTTATTTATTCAAAAATTTAAAAAATTCCCACTTGTCAGTTACATTCACACTCATTTTTTATATATGATATATAATTTTTATTTATGATATTAAAGTTTGCGGACGTCTAATAATTTTTGGATTCGTTTTTAAACTATAAATTATAAAAAGAAAATATTTGAAAAAACTGCACCTGTAGTTTTGTTTTTTAAATTTTCTACGTGTGCATATTTTTATTTTTTATTTTTTGTAATAAATTTGTTGAAAAAAACCCGAAAATTGTTAATTGTCTAATAATTTCAGGATCATTTTTATTTTAATACTTAGCAGACAATTAACAATTTTCTGATTTTTTTTCAACGAATCAATTTGAAAAAAAAAAAAAAAGATAAAAATATGCACATGTAGAAAATTTAAAAAACTTTAAGTACAATTAATTTCTGTAGTTTATCGTTTTTAAAAAAATCTAAAAATAATTAATAATATATGTAAATATGTTAAATGTAAATGAATTTAAAATTTTCCACTTCGATCTAATTCCATAAATTTTTTACTAGTAGATGATGCTTCGTAATCCCTGGTTACATTTTCAAATCATCTGGTACATAAATTAAAGATTTTAATAATTATAATTGTAACAACTGCCGATTATTTTATGGAAGTTAAATACAATTCATAAAATTATGACACAACTAAACCATTTATTTATCATATTTTTTAATATTCATGAGTTCTTTAAATGCATAAGTTTCTGAGATAATTTTTAATTTATATTTTGAATTCATTTACATTTAATTAATTATAATTGATAAAATTTATGATGAATGTTTTTGTTTAAAAATATCTATGATTTTTAAAGATGTTATGAATAAAAAAATAAAATAAAGTGTCAGTAATTGGTACCCTGCCATTGATTGGATCTTTCATTTTATATTATTAATAAAATGATTTTAAAGCGGGTAATTGATATCATTACTGATGAGATGAATTTATTGTTGAATCATTCATTTCAAGATCTTTGAATTATGATTTTAATTGAAATTATTTTACTGAAAGTTAATTTATTTTTCAATATGATAATTTTTTTATAGTAATGTTTGACAAATTAATTTTATAAGGATTTAATATTTCATATATTTATTAATTCTTTTTTATACATTAGATGATACCAACACCGGTATCTGCAATGCAGACATCAGCACCAGCAGTTCGTTATACAAGAAATCAACAACCTCAGCCGCCGCAACAGCAACCGCAGCCTCCTCGACCAGAAGCACCAAAACGTCGTGAACGTGAAACTGGTCCACCAGTGACTGTTTTCGTGGGTAATATAATGGATCGTGCACCGGATATTATGATAAGACAAATATTGGGTGCTTGTGGTCATGTATTATCATGGAAACGTGTACAAGCTTTTGGATTTTGTGAGTATGCTGGTCCAGATGCTGGTTTACGTGCAGTACGACTGCTACATGACATGGAAATTGGTACCAAACGTTTAGTAGTTAAAGTTGACGCTAAAACAAAAGTTGTACTCGATCAATTCAAAGGTAATTTTATCAGTAATTTTTTTATTTATTTGCTTATTGGTAATAAAGAATTCAATTATCGTTTAATTGATTAATTGAATTTATTTAGCTGAGAGAAGAAAAAAATTGAAAGGTGGACAATCGCCGTTACAAGACGAAACTCCCAGTGAAACTGCTGATGGTGATGACAGTGATGATTACATGGATGAAGGAATGCGTGTTGTTGATCAAGATGCATTAACCCGTATCACTCAGGTTATTAAAGAACATGCCACAGAAATTGAATCAGCACAAGCTGCCAGTGGTAAAATAATTTATTATTTATTTCTAACCCTCATCGGTCACACTCCCGGTGCGAATTAATATAACGGCGTAGGGGTTTATGGGACATAATTGTCTTAATCGGACGTAAAAATAAATATTTATACAAGAAATTTTATTGAAACATTTTTATAACAGCTAGAATTTATTTTTATCATAAATTTTTATTTTTAGTTATAAAAAAATAGTCATGACAAAAAAAATACTTTTTGCATAAAAATAGCTGTGACTTTGTTAACTTGTAATTTCTTTAACTAAATCTTGTGGGAAATTATTGAGATATAATTGTGCTTTGGCTTAGGATTGATGAAAAAAATTTGAATCTTCTAAAAAATATATTTATTTTAGTAAATCGAGTGATAAATTTTCCATTGAATTTTTCAAAGTTGTCAATAAAAAAAGTGTGATTGGTTTTTTAAAAATATCTCTGTAAATATTGAGTTATCCTACAAATTGTAGGAGACATTTTTTGTAGCGCTTTAAATTCTCTACAAAAAAGATAACTTGTAATTTTTTGAAAAACTGAATAGTTATCAAGATATTTTGAGTTAATTAGAAAAAATAGATATAGGATTTGAGTTTAAAATTTCCGCAGGTTTTTAGGATCGCATGTGACCGTTGAGGATTAATATTTACAATCATTTGAATTATCACTAAAATAATTTAATTGTTTTTATTTTAACAGACGCACGAAAGTTAGAGGACTTATCAAAAGCTAAAGGATTAAATCTCGATGATGCCGAAATTGAAGAAAGTAAACGAGACTTGATAACACGTGAGATTGGAAAGTTCAGAGAAGTCATGAAGGTAATTATCGTTTATCAATTTTTTTATTTTATTTATAAAATTATTTATTTATTTTTTTCTATACAACTTAAAAATAATTTTATTATTTCCGCTTAATTTTATTTTTCACGCTTATCAAATTTACAAGTATTCGAATGAATTGTGTGTAGCTATTTATTATTATTTTTTTTTTCTACACATTGAATTTAAACCGCGTCAAATGTTCTATTAAAATATATTCAAATTGAAAATGTAGAAGTTTTAACTAACATTTGAATGGTAAAATTATTTTACAATTCAACTGTTAATTATTAAGCTTTTGCTTTAAAGGACAGGAATAAAATATTAATGGTGAGATGACACATAAATATATTTAAATACATATGGATATTATAAATATTATTATTATTATTATAATTATAATTAGTTATTTATAAGTGGTTGATGGTAAAATGCGTGCGTGTGTGAAATAGTATGTCAGTTTTGTTCGATTGGAGCGGTGACTCGTTGCTGTAATTATAATAACAGGCCGCGTGAGTTGCCCATACAAGACTAGGAATGATATGATGCAGTATATGGGGACATCACTCCCCATACAATCACCCACTCATTTGGCTCTGACGGGAGTCGATCACAGTACATCCCTCGTTATTTTCTGTCAAGGCAGCTGCAGCCTTCTTGGTAAGTCAGAGTCATTATGCAACAAAAAAAAATAAAAATCTGAACAAACATTTTTTTAACGCCGTGTCATATAAAACTAACATCAAGTAATTGTTTTTTTTTATTTAATAAAATATTACATTCATATATTTACAAATACATTTTTTTACCTTTTAATTTTTGACAGCTTGCTGCATTTAAACAAACGATTAATTTTTAAAATCATTTTTCATTTAAATTAAATAATTAACTTATTTTTAAAAAATATAATTATTAGGGTGTTTAAAAAAAAAAAATTTTTTTTCTCGGAAACCGGTTCAAAAGTTTCATTTAAATTTAAAAATACGCCTGTAAAATCGTTCAGAACACAATTTTTTTTTAAAAGCTTCATTAAAATGAAAATAACTCAAAAACAATGCGGAATTTTGAAACTTTATTAAAGTCAGTTCTCGAGAAATAAAATTATCTATAAAAAAGATCCTATGACACTTTTTGATAAGTCTGATAATTTCGCCGGAAAAGTAAAAAGATCTCAAAATTTACTATAAATTTGAGTTCAAACTCAAATAACTTTTGAACAGGTGGATTTATCAAAAAACGATAAGATACTTTTTTTGTAGAGCATTCAATTCCCTACAAAAAACATGCCTGCAGATTTTTCCTACGACACATCGTTAGCTGCTTATAGAAATCAGAAGACGTAAAAAAAATTATTTCCATGTTATTCTTATAGACAATAGAAAAGCTATAATTTTCACAGGCGTATTTTTATATCTAAATTAAACTTTTGAATCTGTTTCCAAGAAAAAAAAAATTGTTGTTTTTTAAACACCCTAATAATTATAGTAGAAAATTAATACAAGTGACTTGACTGAACTAAAGAGGATTAATATATATTGAAATAATAAAATTAGTTGAAGAAAAAAATGAAAATAGTTGAGACTGTTTAGTTGTTGTGTTTATTTTGTGTAAACAGCTTTTCTGTCAGCGTCTCGATCAGACACATGTAGTGTACCTAGGTGTGTTCTTCTTCTTCTCCATTCTACTACGGTACCACACCATAACTTCACTGACTGACCAAGTCGACTTACACTGTGAGTAAAATTCACAACCATCAACCAACCATGATAAATAAATAACCATCCGGTTGCTTGTTGTTGTTGTTGTTGTAGTTCTTTTGATAGTGTAACTACTACTCGACTCACTTGAGTCCCTGATGGACATTAATGAATTTTTTTTCTTTTTTAATTTTACTTAATTTCTTTTATTATTTATTCATTATTAATTACATTTATTCATTTTAATATTTTAAATTAATTTTAATTCATGTGCACTTGATTTTAAGCACTTGACTTTTTTTTTTACATAAATAATTACAGACGATGCATTATTACATTATAATTATTTATTTTTACACTTAAACGGTCACGATCCAGAAGAGCCCAGGGAATTTTTAACTCAGAATACCTTGATAACTATTCAGTTTTTCAAAAAATTACAAGATATTTTTTTTTGTAGAGAATTTAAAGCGCTACAAAAAATATCTCTTACAATTTGTAGGATAACTCAATATTTACAGAGATATTTTCAAAAAACCAATCACACTTTTTTTATCGACAACTTTGAAAAATTCAATGGAAAATTTATCACTCGATTTACTAAAATAAATATAATTTTTAGAGGATTCAAATTTTTTCATCAATCCTAAGTCGGAGCACAATTATTTCTCAATAATTTCCCACAAGATTTAGTTAAAGAAATTAAAAATTAGCAAAGTTATAGATGTTTTTATGTACAAAGTCATTTTTTTTGTTGTTATCGTCATAACTTTTCTAAATAAGGTAAAAGTCACAACCCGGGAAATGTCAAGGAATTTCGAAAAGTATCCGAGAATTTCATTGCGACAGTTGAAAATTTTTTAATTTTTCAAAAATAAACTAGTTACCAAAATTAAGAGACATTAAAAAATTTCAAATTTTTAAGTGATTTTCAACAGACTGTAACTCGAAGGGAAAATGGTTGTACAACAAAAACAAAAAAGGCAAATTGTAGCTTCAAGTGTTTAGTTTTCAGATCTGGTCTTTAAATTTTTTTATTATGCGGATCACGGTTCCGGAGTAATCCTAAAAAAACCATCGAAAAAAAAAAAATTCCAAATTTTTGCTCGTCTTAGAAATTGTCTCCGGGCTTCAATTAATTTTTTTCGATAGTTATAATTCATTTTTTTTTACTATCGAATAATCAAAAGTAGACCATATTAATTTGTACTATTGACTTTTTTTTGGTTTCTCGCACGATTTAATCATCAGATTTAATTATTGACAATGAAAATATAACAAAAACTTTGACTATCTTAATAATACGAATAAAATTTTTGAATTATGGAAAAATGAGAAAAACTTTACTGGAAAACCGGGAAATATCAGGGAATTTTAAAATCATTTCTTTGTGAAAACTCCGTAGTACTCGATCACTCCATGTGTTTGTATATCTATACTTAGTAAAATTTAGTAAATATAGATATAAGGTAGAAGTACCGTTTTTGGCCACTTTTGACAATTTTAAAACTTAAATAAAATAATTTGTAAGAGCCGCAGTGACATAATTAATTTTTAAAATGTGTGCATAAACACTTATCACACTATTGCAATGGAAATTTCATTTTATACTTCTTCATTACTTAAAATAAAATTTTAAATGTCCAAAAATGGAGCAGTGGCCACAAATCGTCCCCTTTCTGGGTAAACCTCGTAACTATATTTTTTTCATAATTAAAATTATGAGTGAAAAACATCCTTTAGTAATGCTATTGCGTCAAAAAGCTTCAAATTTCGATAATTATAACAAAATGTTCGAGAGACTTTTGAATTTTAATATTTTCATTATTGCACGTGTAACAGAATACATGTTTTGACCGATTTCTGAAAAAATTATAATTTTGCAGTTACGAGGTTTACTCAGAACGGGGACGAAATGGTACTTCTACCCTACGTATGCATGAATGTTCGAGTACTAGTTCCCTGATCGGTTACTGGGTCTCTTACCTTATCTACAAATAAAAATTTATGATATAAATAAACTAACTTTCATAAAAATGTTTAAATAATCATAAAATTTCTTGTATACTTATTGATTTTTACACCCGATTAAAGACACTTGCTAATATTACTTCTTGTGACCGTTAAAAGTAGATAATCAAATAGATAAATATAGTAATTAGTCAATAATTTATTAATTTTCTTTCTTTATTTATTCAAAGTGTAAGGCTTTTTTTTATTTTAATGTAGTAATGCATCGTTAAAAAACGAATAAATAAAATTAGGAGTCTTATTTGTTGTTAATTTTTTTTTTTAACATAAAAAAATGCGTGAATGGTTTAAAAAAAACGGGAAAAAAAGCAATCGTGCATTTAATATTCAACAGTTTGCTGGATCGTCTTGAGAAGGGAACAATTACGAGAGAACAATACGCGAGACGTTGGAATCGGTTGGAAATCGGTTGATGTCCATGATACATAAATGAGTGAGTGAACGTCTACACTACGTTTAATTCGGTATATAATAATTAATATATATCTATCATAATTACTTTATTTACTTAATATTAATAGGAATTTTAAAATAGGTACACTGACAATGTTGTAAGTACATTGTGTGGCCTCATTAATTATTTATATTTTTAATTATATTCATAACAATAATAAATGACCGTGTTTATTTTTAAAAAATTATAAATTTCTAAAAAATATCTTGCGTATATCTTTAAAAAATTTGCACCTAGGTAAATTTGGTTTGTTTACAAGAATAACGTGTAAGATGCAGCTGCTGGTGTTTGCTCCAATGGAGTGAGTATATTATTAAACCAAACAAAAGAAAAAACTATATAATATTAATAATAAATAATATTAATTAATAATATATTAATTTCTCAATTAATTATGTACAGCAATCGTTTTTTCTTGTGCCATTATATATTTATGTATAAATATGGTGATATATTTCATTAAGAATTAAAAAAAAAAATTCTTTTCTTCATATTTATATTTTTATTTGAAATTTTTTTATTTCATTTTAGTGACGTGATTAACTTACGATTGCTAGTTATCAGGATTTTTTATTTTATTTTGTTTATTTTTATTTAACTTTTTTTTTTATAAGTTTTTTTTTAAATGACGGTGATAAATTATTTATTTGAATGGTTTTAAATTAATGGTTGGATATTTAATTGTATTTTTTTAGAAACAAGAGGAGGAAAAGGCTCAGGTTAAACGAAAACGTGAAGCTGTTGAGAAAGAGGAACGTGAAAAACGTGAAAGAGAAAGAAAAGATAGGAGAGGTGGGGCTGGTGATGATGACGTTAGAGAAGAACGTGATGGTGATTTTGGAAGCCCGGTGTCACATAAAGCTCATAATGATCGAAGGGACAAACGTCGATCTAAATCTAGGTAAATATTTTTATAAATTTTATTGATACATGGAGAGAAATTTATGGTAACAATTACAATATATCATGGGAATGGTTCCCATAACGCATGGTAACCCGTTTTTTTTTTAAATGTCGATTATAGGAACGGCATCCATACATATTCCGGTAATAATTCCTATAAAATGGGTATAATTCCTATAATATCGCAATAGTTCCTATGGAATTATTGTAATCGTTACTGTACAATATTATAACAATAAATACTATAATGATATAGTAAAAGTTATCATAATATTATAGTAATAATTTCCATAATGTATGGTAACGATTACCATAATCGATATTTCAAAAATAAAAAAAACAGGTTACCATGCATTATGGTAATGGCTGCCATAATATTATAGTAATTAATAACATAATGTTATGGTAATAGCTACTATAATATTATGGTAATCATTACCATAAACCAAAATAAACTACAAACAAAATTACTAAGAAGTCGACTACCCAGGCTACTCTCGAAACCTCCTGCTATTCTCTAAACTTGAACAACAACATTTCGAGTCTCGTTTCAAGTTTTTTAAGCTTAGAAATTTGTTTTTTTTTTTTACTGTAATGTGTGGTAACCATTGCTATAATCTTGTGGTAATAATTTCCATACATTACGGGAATGATTACTATAATATATGATAACATTTACCGCAGTATCACAACAACGATTTCCATAATAGTATGGGAATATTTCACATATATTATGGGAATGGTTACCATAGAGTTTATTCCCATATGCATTTAGGAACCGTTACAATGTGGTTATAGAATTTGTTCCTATTTTCTTATGGGAACAATTCCTAAGTATGGTAATCATTACAATAATTCTATTACCATGCGATATGGGAACTGTTACCATAATGATGGGAATTGTTTTCATAGTTATGGAAACTTCCCAGAAAGTATGGGCCTATATTCCATAATTCCAAGTAATTATTACCATAACAATATGGGATGATGTTTCATAAACGCACTAGGAACGGTTACTATAAATTTCTCTCTGTGTATTAATAATTATACTGATTAGTGTTAATTTATTTATTCAATTATTTTAGGTCTAAGGAACGTGATAGAGAACGTGACCGAATGCGAAATGACAGAAATCGCGATCACAATCGTGATCGTGAGAGAGAACGTGATCGCGATCGCGAACGGGATAGAGACAATAGGGGTGACAGGATTGACAGGGATCGTGAACGTGACCGTGAACGTGAACGCGAGCGTGATAAGGACCGAGACAGAGATCGCGAACGTGATAGAGAACGTGAAAGAGAGGAAGTCCGTAAGAGTGAACGTGAGATATTGCGTGAGCACGAGGAAGAGGAAGAGGCTAAGGAGCGTAAGAAGAATGAGAGGCGGGCAAGAGAAAAAGAAGCCGCGTATCAAGAGCGACTGCGTGCTTGGGAAACACGCGAGCGTCGTAAGCAAAAGGAATATGAAAAAGAGTTGGATAAAAAACGCGCTAAGCGCGAGGCGAGGGAAAAAGAAGCCACACGATTGAAAGAATTTTTGGAGGATTATGATGATGATCGTGATGATTCAAAGTACTACAAGGGTAAAGAACTATCACGGCGTCTTGAGGAACGAGCTTTGGAAGCTGAAGCTGACTCACGCGACCGTTGTGCCGAACGTCAAGAACTTCAACGTCTCAGGGATAAACTTTATGCTGACGCTTCTCATCCTGATCCAGCTGCCGAGTTTGAGCGAGTAAGTTGTATTATATAGTATAACACGGTTAATAATTTCCTTCTAGTTAAACTTGATGAGCAAACTTGTAAAGTTACGTAACAAGTTGATTTATAATTTTATTAATATTTACTTACTTTATTATTCATATTTTTATTGCGTCCATAATAGAACACTTGTAAGATCGTTTCGCTGTGCTAATATATCTAATCGATTATTATGAAATTCGATGTAAGGATGAAATGAATTATTTCAAGCCCAACGTGGAATTTCATTTTCATTTTAGAAAATTACGGTCTTTTTATTGAGGGACTTGTTTTTAATTATTTGAGGGGTATTGAATAAAAGTTTCTGGTCTTTAAATTATTAATAAATTTTTTTTTATATAATTTTAATGCAGTAAAAGAAGTGACCAAACTTTCAACAGTATGACTCTTTCTAATCTTTGAAGATATGGGTTCAAAAAATTTAATAACAACGCGTTGTCTATATTTTTAATGAAAGTTAGTTTTGTTGGTGTAAAAAGTTTATTTTAAAAAAAGAAATTATAATGCTAAATTAAAAAAAAAATTTATTTATTAATTATGATCATAAAAAATTATAAGTATTTTTTTTTTAATGTATACTGTAAAAAATTGTAAGTGAATTTGGAGGGATTACGGATTTTAATTCAATCCAAATTCACTCCGTCACTTGTAGTTCCGGAGTTTAAAAAAAAATCACTCTGCATACGGAGTAAATAAGGAGTTTGTTTAACCAGCGGAGTCATTTCGGAGTAATCTGAATTTTATTTCAATCTGCATTAAGATTCCGAGTTTTAATATTAAAATAAACTCCCCTTCGGAGTAAATTTCACCGAATTCACTCCGGGTTTACTCTGCGTTCACTCTGTTAATTTTTTACAGTGTATAGAAAAAATATTGATAATATGTAATATTATGCAAAGTAATAAAAAATTAAATATACAGTCGACTACCCGTCATAAGCCTGGTCTAGGGAACGTAGGGGAAATTTTTCTTAGAATTTCAGTCTTCCCACAACCGTGCGTTTGGTTTTGTTCTCGACTACCCGTTATAAGCCTGTTTTATTTTATATCATTTTAAACGTCATATTTACATTTTGTTGTATACGCGACTATTCCGATTTTCCTGCTGCTTATAGCGCTGAAATAAATACTTATCTTTTACACTCATAACAATTATAATGCAAAAAATTATAATGATAACGGTATTGATTACAGTAATAATTGAAATAATAATTTTATTGATGAACTTAATGCTCACTAATACCTTTCAATTGTAACAGAAGCTTTGAATATAATTCATGATTGCAGTTATGAACAATAAATTATATTTTACTTAGTAATGATTAAATTATTCTCTGCGAAACATAGATAGTAAATTTTCATCATTAATTTGTTTATTTTTCCTATTCTTAGTTTGTAATTTTGATAATTTTAACGGAGGCTTATAACGGCTCTCTGGTACGAAACCCCTTAGAGTGGTTAAGTGGGGGAAGTTGGTTGGACTCAGTAACTCCCGATTGAGGAGAAGAGGCTTATGAAGGGCAGGCTTATGACGAATAGTCAACTGTAATTAATTTATAAGTAGGAATAAAAATGGAAATATTTACAGACACACTTGTGTTGTATCAACGCACATAAATGACTGATTTTTTTTTTCTAGCTCAAAGCTGAAAGAGAAGAACAGTATAAACCGAAACCAATTATTACAATAATTGATGAAGATGACGAAAAAATAGAAAAAGATAAAGAAGCACCGATGCCTCCTATTGAAACAGAACCAATAGACAGTGACAGTGATGATGAAATACAATTTGAAGAAGCGCCACAACCAGAACCTTCGAGAACTCCACCACGTCATCACCATCACCACCGACGGCATCATCGTCATCATCAAAATCATCATCGTGATTCTGATAACATGGACGGAATGTCGTCCGAACAGATGAGAGACAAACGTACTTGTTCGCCGAGTATTCAAACTATTGGTACACCGACACAGCCACCGCCTTCACATGATGAAGACTCGCGGATGTCATTAGTCAGTGAACCTGAAAAAACAAGTGGTAGTAATTTTGTGCCGTTTGCTATGGGCGGAAGTGGTAATAGAAATTCAGATCATAATACTTCTGGTAATAAAACACCAACAAGTCCTAATTCGGGTAATAATATACAACAAAGTAGCCAACAATCTAAAAAGAAAACACGTATGGATGTTAAAGATGTTTTTAATAATGATGACGATGATGACGGAACGAATAATTCGAAAAAACGTAAACTTGTACCTCTAGGTAATTATTATTTTTTTAAATTAATTAAATATTTTAGATTTCGTTTATTTATTCTTAATAAATTAAATAAATTTTTAGATTACGGCGATGACAAGAAGAAAAAAGGTAGCGATGATTCAAGTAAAGGAGGTAAAGAAGAAAGCACAAAAAGTCAAGAAGAAAAAAGAAAACATATTAAATCTCTTATTGATAAAATACCCACTGATAAAAATGCCTTATTTGGGTATCAACTTGATTGGGCAGTTATAGATAATGTAATTATTAATTTATCATTATCATTTACAGTCGAATTCCATTAACTTGGACAGTTAGTCTACGGAGGAGCGGAAATTTCGCGGAATTTTCGAGTTAACGGGTGCCCTTCTCTTTTAAAAAGTAAATTATACGCATGCATGCATAAATATACACACATGTGAACGTATAGCATCGGGTGAGAGGCAGCGTAGCTCGTAGTGGGGGTCAGGATTGAGGGGAAGTTCCGAGATAATGAAATCCTAGTTAAGGGAACCCGGTGGTCTAGCGCCCGTGAATTTGACGAGTTTTTTGGCTTTTTTTTAAATGAAAATAATGAACAATAGAATTAAAAATTTGTAGATATATTATATTATTTCAAAAGTATACAAAAATAATATTCTTTAAAAAAAAATTTTTTTAATTAGTTTAAAAATGGCGCTGACGTTGCCCTTCTCAAAAAAATGGACCTGGATGGTGGGTCGTTTTGGCTTTTTTACTTATCTGGAAACAAAAAAAAAAAAGAAATTTTTAATCAGCATGAGTGTAGCCCGTGTAAAAAAAATTTATTCCAAAAACTTTCATAACATTGAACTTCCAAAATTGAGATAATTCTGAGCTTTAAGTTTAAAATTTTTGGAACTTTGAAAAAATTAAAAAGTGAAAAATTTTCAAAAGATGAAGGCTTTTCCTGCGCGTTTTATTTATTTTTAAGCAAAAATAATTTGAATTGACAATTTTTAGGGTTTGAAGGACAATAAAAAAAAAGCAATTATGAACATTTACGAGTCTTACCAGAATTATTCAGTTATGAGTTAAAAAAAAATAAAAACGATTTGAAAACATATATGACAATTTAACTTTTATTCGAACTTTTTGGAAAAGTCAGTTTTTTTTAATTTTGTTCAAAAATAGTCCAAACCATTAGTGATTGGAACTAATAATGAACTTTTTATGAACTTAGAAATTTGTCAATTCAAAACAATTTTGCTTAAAAAATTTCATACTAATTTGAAATTTTTCACACTAGTAATTATTTTAAAATTTCAAAAATATTCAACTCAAAGTTCAGAATTGTCTCAATTTTAGAAGTTCACTGTCAGGAACGTTTTTGGAACAAATTTTTTTTTTACACGAGAGGAACGAATTGAAATTTACATTCCGGAAACAGACTATTTTTTTATTACTTTTCGTATGTAAAAAATAAGAAATATTCAACGTAAAAACTTTTTTTTAGTTCCCATGATAGGCAATGGTGTATTGAATATCTATAAAATTTGAAACGAATCGGCCGAGTAGTTTTTTTTTTGGAGTTCGACTGTTAATTCTTTTATATATAAAGATATACTAATTACTGATATTATTGTTGTAGACTCTTATGGAAAAAAGAATACGTCCTTGGATAAATAAAAAAATAATTGAGTATATCGGTGAACCTGAGCCAACATTAGTTGATTTTATTTGCAGCAAAGTGATGGCTGGCAGCTCACCACAGGGTATTCTCGATGATGTACAAATGGTAATTATTTATTTATAGAGTAATCGAAACTAATATATTTTAAATTAAAATTTGTCAATAAATGTCATCGGCTAAATACCTAATCAAATATTTACTTTATCCCAATTCGATTCTATTTACGATTTACATTAAGAGACTCATTAAATATTTATAAAGTATTGATCATTATCTTTCATTAAAATAATTATAAATATTTTAAACGCAATAGACGTTTAATTAAATTAATTTATTGATGACAAATTGTCATTATTAATTAATTATAAAATTTTAAAACATTAATTATTATTGTGTCGAAATTATTTTTAATTTTATTGAATTTTTTTTTTATTTATTATTTATTAATTAATTTTAATTTGTTACAGGTATTAGATGAAGAAGCTGAAGTGTTTGTTGTGAAAATGTGGAGGTTATTAATATATGAAGTTGAAGCTAAAAAAATGGGTTTAGTGAAATAAATCAATGAATTGTAAAAAAGAAAAAAAAACATTCAATAACTAAAAAAATTGAAGATGAAATTAAATTACTCCTGACTCTCTGGATTTATATACTGACGAAATGTTTTTCTTGTACGATGTAATAACTAGACACTATATACATATAGAAATTAAAACAAAACAAAAAAAATTATAAGAAAACAATTACGTACATCTTTTATTAAAAAACAAAATAAGTAATTTTTAAGCCGATATAGTTGTTATTAAACAATTCACTGAAGACTTATCATAATAATTATAATTATAATAATGAATAATAATTAATTATGTATATGATAATGATAATTCAGCTGCAATGCTCGAGATCGAAATGGAAAAAAAAAAAAAATACAATTTGCGATAATGCTTTATACACAAATTTATTTATTTATTATAATTTTTTTCTTTGGCTTAAGGTAATTCGTATATTGTACATCAATTTAAAATATAAATGTTAAATTTAAACACATTTAACGATATACTTATTTTATATTGAGATTTAAATGGTCAAAGTTCTTTTACCACGTTATCCTGGTGGATAAGAATTACGGTAATTTGCCGTAATGTACGGTATTCGGACGAGTTGCGGTATTTTTACGGTAAACGTGCGGTATTGTTACCGTAAATTTGAGTAATCGGCCGGCAATTTATCGCAAAATTGCGGTAAGCCCACGGTATTTTACGATAAAGTAAAGCATTGCACTGTAAAAACTGTAAAAATAAAAAAAGCATACGTTGTTTACGGCAACAATGCCACAAATTACGGTAAATTGTTTTATTTATATCGTAATTCGCTGTACATTACTGTAAATTACCATAAATCGAAGCAAATTCGCTGTAGAAATGTCGTATTTTTTGGTAAATTATGTAAAAATGCGATAAAATACGGCAATTTTCCGTAATGCGGATCCACTGGCGTATTGCCACGTCTTCATTAACTCGCTTTCATGTGTGTCTGTTCGGGTGAAATTTCGTAATTGATTATAAACTAACTTCATCCTGATGAGCAAGAGACTTGAAATTTGGAGCATAGCTCAGAATTGGATGACAATGCAAGAAAATAAAAACAAGAAATAGAAGTAGTAGAAGTAGAAAGATTGCGTTCAATGTATGACTTGAATTTCGGCCCGGGACAATGCAACATTAACTCGCTTTCGTAATCGTTTGATTGTCTGTTTGATACAAATTTTTATAATCAATTTAAAACTAACGTCTGAATGAGTTATAATTTTGAATATAGCTTACAACTTGCTGACAGATAAACAAACAGAATAAAGGGATTTTTTCAAGTATAAATCTTATAAAAATTATTTTTGCTTGCTTCTTAATTCAATTTTTCAGAAAAAAAAAAAACACAGTTAAATAGTATGATATATTATCGGTAGATAGACGACGATTTCCTATTTTAGATATGATCAGGTGAAAAGAAACTGAAATAAACCGGCAATTTTTCGCATGTCTCTAACATTATTTTATCGAGGTGTTTAAAATCGATTGCAAAACTTCACACACACGATATTAAAAAGCATAAAATAATTATTGAAATAAAAACAAATTTTTAACATACCACGTTTTTAAAACCGCTTAAAAAGTATAAAATAATTTCTCTATGCTTTATGAAGATTTAAAATCCCATACAGATTTCGAACTTCTTATAGATAGTCCTGAAAATTTGTGATTTTGAATTTTTAATAGCTATGAAAATACTTGTAAGATTTAAATAAAAAAACGTGGGGTGCATGCTATACATAACTGTAGGAAGTGTAGAGAGGAACTACCTATAAGAAAACTTACACATCGGTTCATATCATTTGCAGTGCAATAAAGTTGTTAGTTGAATTATTAATGCATATTTTCATAGCTATTAAAAATTCACAATCACAAATTATCAGGACTAATTTGTTAGAAGTTCGAAATCTGTATGAGATTTTAAATCTTCATGAAGCTCAGAGAAATTATTTTATACTTTTTAGTCCATTTTAAAATCCTGGTATATTAAAAACTAATTTTTATTTCAATAATTCAGAAGGGGTCTGAACTTTTTTCTCTCCCACTCAAGTCGACAAACGGTACTATCCTTGTTGCACCTGCGAAGTAAATGAAAACTTTGTCCACGTTTTCTTCTTAAACAAATGATTAGTTTTTAAAAATGAAAACGTAGATTGCTTGATTATAGAGTAAAGCATCGAGCCTCGGTCTTAATTTTGCATTCAGAGGATTTGTTTGAGACAAAAGCTTGGAAAAAATTTACTATAGACCCGCACCTTCATACAAAATAGTTAGTGGTAAAAAAAATAAAATAAATAATAAATAAATCATAAAAAGGATGAAGGAAAGGATAAAAGAAATAAGGGTAGTAAGTATTTTATATGTATTGTCAAAAGTAAAAAATATTAAAGTACTTGTACTGTACTAGGCATGTTTAATATAAACGTGCCGACAATAACGTCTGAACTTTAGTGAGGATCTATTAAACACTCAAAAAGCTTTTACATACTCAGCAACAAATAATACCTGATGTCAATTCTTGTTTTTTTTTTTTTTCTTTTCTTTCACAACCGTAATATACATACTGCACACTTTTATGTATATATATATAATGTGCAAATACAAATGACACGTTATTTAAAGGTGTCAAGAGTGGATCGAAAAAAGCAACACCATATTTAAAAAAAAATTTATTTATAATTTTTCTTTTTTTTAAAATATATATAAATATGACAAAAGACTCATATCAAGAGAAATTGTTTAAAAATATTTAAGGATTGAAAAGACTGAATAAGATGAGAAGTGGAAGGGGTAAAAATTGAATTTAAGATAAATAATTGTGTATTCATATCACGTGCGCGTGTCAGAAGAAAAAAGTGAGATAGATATGTAAAAGAAAAGTGGAAGATGGAATCATAAGAAATGCTTTGCGACTTTATAAATAGGTAAGAACGACACCGGAAAAAGATGATGGTAAGCGATGGAAGCTGAGGACTTTTTTCCTGTCGACCCTATAATTTTATTACCGACTTTATTCGTTGAATTTACTTGCTGTTGAATAACGATTCAATGAAGACGATGCTGAGGAGGTAACGAGAGTACTGTATAAATTAACGGCAGTATAAGAAAAGAAAATAATAAAATTAAATTAAAGAGGGTAAGTTCTTGTTGGTAATGTGAAAATCACATTTTACTTGAATAGTAGTTGAATAACCGAGTAACTCGTGCTCGAGCAACTGCTTGCATTACAATGAGTTTATGAACATTCATATCTCGTAACTGCGTGGAATAATTATATATATTTTATTTTGTAAACAGATTATTTTTTTTAATGTATTCAATAATTTGATAAAGTATTTTAATTACTATTTGTAATTTAAGCCTTGGCAGTAAAGTTTAATAAATAAATACCCTTATTAAAAGAAGCGATTTAAAACAATTTGCAATGTTAAATGCCCATGAGCAGGGCGATTCAAAAGTATTCAAAGTATTCAAAAGCATTAAAAAGTATTAAAATTTTTTTTTTTTCTAATCGCTTTGAATCGCTTCTTTTAATGAGGGTAAATACAAAAAAAAAGAACTAAAAATATGTGCATGTAAAAACTTTAAAAAACTAAAAGTGCAATTTTTTAAATGGTTTTTTTCTTTTTTTTTTTTATAATTCATCGTTTTTAATGAATGTGATGTAGCAGACATCAGACAAATTTAAGTTATCAATGAACAGAGTAAATAATTAATTAAATAAAATTTTTAAAAAATGCGCATTAAAAAAATTTTGAAATCAATAAGTGCACTTTGCACACCTTAAGCACGAAAGCGCTGAGGTTGCTTTATGAACGGTTTTTTTATTCGACTATTTTACTCACATAAAAATCTTTCTACACTATTTTTATTACACCAAGATAGGTAAAATTGTATACTAATATATAGAGAATTTATTAAGGAACAATTTGAACCCAACATTAAGTCGATTCATGATTTTATTCGTTTAAAATAAATTATTTTAACTAAAAAAACCAGTGCTGTCAATTGTTACGTATGAAATTTCGTAAACACAATAACTCTCGATAGACACCATTAATCGGCCTAACTTTCTTTTTATTTTTTATCACAAGAACCCTTATAAAAATTACTATCTGAATCCTTTTAGTTTAGTTGTAATTAATTAACGACGTAAAACTGATTATTCGTGAAAATGAATATTAAACTGAAAATAAGAATTTAAAAAATCAAATTGATAATTTGTAAGTTGAATAAACGTTCATAAAAAAAAATACATTAATATTATATAACAATTAATTGTCTTTGTGTTGATATAAAATTTGACCCATTTTAGTGTAATCTATCTCGCTTTCGCGCTTGAGGTGTGCAAAAATAATGATTAAAAATAAAATGAGCAATTGAGATGTGCAATTTTGGATTTTCCAACATTTTATTATTTATTTAATTTGTTTAATAATGAATATTAATATATAACTCTTAAGTATCTTAATATATCAAAATAATATAATACAATAATTATTTATCAATAATATACAGTACAGTATATTAGTATAGTATATCGTCTTATTTAAATATTGAAATTATTTAAAGTAACAAGAAATTTTTATAATCAAAAAAATAAAAAAATACATATGAATATATACATATATGTATATAAAAAAGAGAGAATCAGCTTAACTTGTATAAATACAAAAAATTTAAAGAAAGAACAGAAGACTTTCCAAGTGGCTATTTGGTGGCCGGTGAATACTTTGAGCAACTAAAAATGCTAATTTATGAGCGTACTGACAAGGTGCCGGCACTCTGACAGTTCCGCTCCAATTGAAATACATGTGAGTCAACTGGAATGTCAAGCGTTGGATACTAGATACATCCAAGCCAACATTATCATAAATAACATTGTAAGCAGTAGGTGAGACGGATCCTTGTCTTACACATTGAGACACAATGAAGAAATCGTATCTCCATGGATTCGTAATCACATCATCTACGACTGTACCTGGTGGTGGATTTTCACGACGATTGTAAAACAATCGTGTGTTGATACGTTTTGTGACGATGATGAAAGCCAGTTTTACTAGTTCGGGACGTCCATAGAACTTGGCAAGAGCTTCACGGAGATGATTGACTTCGTGTTCCAATACGTATGGAATCTGTCCATCACCTACACCATCACGATAGACGACAATACGGGAGGGAAGTTTATTTCCATTTAAGTCAGAATATTTACGAAGCGCCTTGACCATATTAATACTGAATTCGTTGGTCAATTCTTCATTGCTACGATGAGCGCTGACAGCCGAAAAGTATCTAGTCATTCCACGATCAAGTGATGCAACCATAGCACCTGAAAACAATTCATTTAATTATTTAATTAAATTCTTCAATAGTTTTATTCTTGTATTCTTGTATTCAATAATAATAAACTAACTTACCAAAGTCAGTTCCACGCTGATTAGGATCATGACAAACATCAAATCCAACCACCATCAATCCAGACATTCCAAAGTCTAGACTCCAAGGAGCGCCACCAATCTTGCAGTTCATCTGTATTGCAACTTTAGTAGCAATTGACATGGCTCCTTTAGATGCTAAATTTTTTTGAAGTATAACTTGACTTGGAACAGGACGATCAAGACAGCACTTTTTCTTAATAGCTGAGTAAACATCAGCGCGGGATCTGGCTGAAATACAGCAAATAAGTTGTGGAACTGAGCGGCTCATCACACGTTCTAATTCTTCGGCATATGATTGAGCCGAATCATTACGAATTTCACGGAGTTGCGGTTGGCTAATTGCGAATGACATTCCTTGACCAACTTTAATTATGTTGCTAACAAATGTCTGTAATAATTTTATAAACATATAATTAAAACTTCAAATTTGTTAAAAAAAAAAAGAAATTAAAAATGTACGATATAAGAGAAAGACATGAAACTTTACCTGTGCATCACGTCTGACACGTTCGGGAACAATGAGAATCCAATCAGACAATTTAGTGCAGACAATTAGCCTTGCACTCCGGAAATGTCGAGTCCAATCAGCAGTTTGAGTAGCTGATTGTTTCATATTTCCAAAAATAATGTTCTCTGGAGTTATTACCCGGGCGGGAATTTCAACCAATTTGGTATCCAATTTTAAATTCCACTGACGAAACTCTTCAACAACAGTTGGTTCATCTTGCAAACGTTTATTGAAGTGCAACAATCTTTCAATACGTCTGTCAGGCGTAAGACGAGTGAACGTCGCTAACTTTGCCATCAACTTGTAGTCAGTACGCATTTCATCAGTTAATCCTGAAAATAAATTTAAAAAATCATTAGTTAAACTTATTATTATTATTTTTGTTTTTCTTGTTTTTTAATGAAATAAATATTTTACCGGTGGCCCGACAGAGTTCAGGAATCAAATAAAGTAACTCGTCTTTTCCAGCGCGGCGATCTCGCAGAGGTAAACGAGCAACAAGAAGCGGTTGTGATTGGTTACTTATATTGATACCGTACTTATTACGATAGTAGTCCATGTAACTAGTTGGCGTTTCATCCTTTCCCATTTTAAATGTCGATGTTGGATTTTTTGAAAAATCAATATCATCGATGCGGTAGGTGTTATTATTATAGCCAGTCAATACCGTTATTCCGATTACTTGAGCTTTGCAGGCTCCCTAAAAATAAATAACAATCAATTACATAAAATTTATAATAAATAAAATAGATTAGAAAATATCCCATTAAACTTACTTGAACATCACTACCACGAGCATTAGCACGAGCTCTACCCAATATATCCAATAAATGTTCTTGACGCATCACTTTGTGGGTGATTTCCACTCCCATCAGAACCTCACGCTCATGTTGACGAATTGATGTCTGATAACCTGGCCACAATTCGAACCTGTATTCAGGGATTTCCACCTAAAACAATTAAAAAAAAAATTTACGATTAATTTGATCAAATTATTGTATGAAAAATGTTGTATTAATGTGAAATTAGTAGATAAAAATTTACTTTTGCACGAGCATCGAAATAATTTCGTCCGACTAATTGAAGGCGGAGATGCTCCAATCCTTTACGAGCGATGATGTTGAAGAATTGTGGATAATGCGGGTCACCCTTGGCTAATTCTCCTACTAAACGAACACTGATTGCAATTTTAGTATTGTCAGATTGTCGTTCTGAAAATAATTCCATGCTCTGTGACAAAAAAAAAAAGAAATAATAATTCATTAGTACTGATTTCGAAAGTATAAAAAAAATCAATAATTACTTACTTCTGTTTTAGAGACACCTTGATAGCGATTGCAAGTATACATAACACTGCCATCAAACATGTAAATTCCCAATCTTTCTTTATGAAGACGAAGCAGCCCTTTGCGAACCACCGTTCTGTCTTCCTCGGGAGCGAAATCGACTCGATATTGCAACAAACACCAATCCGGAGCGCTCAAAATCTTGAAAAAATTGGCTTGCAATTTTATTGCGTTGCCACCCGTTCCTATAATCATTATATCATCATCAATATAATCGTTAAAAAAAAAATGTTGATAAAAATATAAGTAAATTTATATAAAAAATATGTATAGACCTTTCTTTGATGATTTTACATGAGCTGGCCGTGAATTCAAAAGTTCTGCACTCTGCAATTTCTTTGCTCGCGATGATCCACGTCCAACATTGCCTGATGACGATGACGATGATGCATCACGACTAGCTCCTAAAAAAAGTTTTACATTATAATTTTTAAATTGATTAATTAAATAAAAGAAAATAAGTATTTGGCATACCAACTGCAGTTGGTACAACATTAGATGTAAGAGGTCCTCGACGATCAGGTCCCGATCGCTGACTATCTCTAGAAACATCCTCAGCAGGAGGTGGTGCACGGATAGACTCGTCTACACTCTGCGAACGAGAATATTTGGCCTACACCTTAGATTATAGCAGTCTATTCCCAACAAGAGATGATAATAATAATTGGCTGTAATTATAATTAATTATTTGCTTACCGGTGGAGGTCCATATGGTTGGGATGGGTCAGGAGTTGAAGATGGCCCTGGACGGCGTGCCCAAGCTCCTTGGAGTTGTTGCGGTGAAGTACTCGCCCTTCCTCGGCCCTTTCTATCACCTTTTTCAGCGTCCATGGTTTGACTTGCTTAATAGTTTCTATTAATTTTAAATAAAATTACCGCCTTTTTAATTTAATTAAAAAATTATTAATATGTACAATATTTATTCTTGCGAATACTATTTAGCAATTAGGGATAAACCGAAACAAAATAAAAGTCGATTACAAATTTATAAAATACCCGGAACTACATAAAATCGAAACAAAGAACCGAATTCTTTAGATACCTTCGCAGAAAAAAAAAAATCGATGCTAATAAAATAATCACATTAAATTAAAAATTTTTGAAAAATTATTTTAATTTTAATTAAATTCATGCTATAAAAACTAAACAGAATTTTTTATTAAATAAAGTTATTCGCGCAAAAGAAAAAGAAAACAGAAAGTATGAAAATATCTATCACTTGTAAATTTTTAAACATTAAAATACAAAAAAAAAAATTAAGCAAATTTACATCTGGATATTAATTATTAAAATTGATAAAATAACAAATATAATTTAATTGTTTAACTGTACGCTAGATTCTAATTAGTTATACAAAGAAATAACGCCGTGAAAAAAATTCGGAATTTAAAAAATCAAAGAGACGTAAATAATTTATTTTTAAGCTAAACGCGTGCTAAATTATTAATAAAATAATTAATCTATATAAATTCGTCAATGAATTATAATATAAAAAAGGAATTTCAATAGACTAAATAATTACTGACAACGATGAGATTGGTGAGATTCGCGCCCGCGTCTGTTCACCTCAGTACCTGAGCTAGCTTTAATTATCGTAAGCTCAAGCTGCAAGCTACTTACCTCTCCAAAAATTATCACAGTCATAATTATGCAGCTTGAATAATAGAAAATTTACATTCGAGTATAATCGCTCAAGCTCGGAAAAAGAATTGTAACGAACCGGCTCATTAATAATTTGCTGATTGGTCCGATAGCTGAAACCAAAGAGAGAAGGGAGTTACTCATAATTTAATCAACCACCACCAATTACTTATTTTTTATATTATCATAATGAAAACATTATCCTATTTTATTATAATTATTATTATTATTATTTTTTTTTCCTTCTTGCTTTATTCCTGGAAAAAATTATACATTTATGTATGTATTTAGAAAACAAAGAGTGGAAATTATTGTACATTTATATTTAATTTTAATTATTGTCTACGCTTAAAAAATATTTTTGCAATAGTTTAGTATAGTATAAAATAATATAATGAGTTTTAAAATCAAAATTTTTATCAATTATTTTTTTTGTTCAAAATTTTTCAATTTAGCAACCGAATTTGGTATTTTTTTTTTTTTTGCAATAGAATGTAACTCGTAAAATTTTTTAAATTTTAAACAAAAAATGATAGCAAAATAATAAAAATATAAATTATTTAAGTTACACGCGCTTCCTATCCAAAAATTTCCATAGAATTCACTCAAATGCGACAAAAACCGCAAAGAAACCAATACAGTCTATAGGATTCTATTCGGTTTTTGTCGAATTTAAGTGGATTCTATGAAAATATTTGGATAGAGCTATTGATTGACAATAAAAGAATTCAGTGAAATTCTTGGAAATTGTAAATGAAAATTTTTGTTTGTTTAAATTATCTATAGCTTGTATATTCTTTAATTTTTTAAATTCGTATTTTACATTAATGATAGCAATTACTATAGAAAAAAAAATATATATATCTTGCAGAAATCATAAAAATTCCTCAATTATTATAATTATCATTTAGACGACAAAAATTTTGTGAATAATTTTTAATTGGAGTCTTTAACCAGGATAAATTCATGATCCTGAAGTTGATAGACAATTATAAATTTTTGAATTTTATATTCAATGAATTGACCACAGAAAAAAAAACTAAAAATATGCACATGTAGAAAATTAAAAAAACTACAGGTTCAATTTTTTCAAATATTTTTTTTTTAATAATTTATCGTTTTAAAAAAATCCAAAAATTATTAGACGTCGGCTAACTTCAGTATCATGATAAATTCAAGCTTTTTCAGGTTGAAAAAAAAAATATATATATATATATGTTTATTTAAAAAAAAAAATTATATTAAATTATTTATAGTTATTTTCTGTATGATAAAAACAGAAAGAAATAATTTTTATAATTTTTTATAAATATTATTATTTTAATTACTTACTTTGTTTATTCATAACTTTAAATTTGTTGATGTCTGCTACATTATGAGTGTAAATGTAGCAGACATCAGACATATTTAAAATTATAAATAAATAGAGTAAACAAAAAAAAAAAAATATTTACAAAAAATGCACCTATTAATTTGAAAATTTTCTAAATGCGCATTTTTTTGAAATTTTATTTTATTAATTATTTATTCTATTTATTAATAATTTTAAATTTGTCTGATGTCTGCTACATTCACACTCGATGATACTGAAGTTAGCCAACGTCTAATAATATTTAGATTTTTGTTAAATCGATAAATTATTAAAAAAAAAATATTTGAAAAAAATGCACCTGTAGTTTTTAAAATTTTCGGCATGTACATATTTTTATTTTTTATTTTTTTGTAATTAATTTATTGAAAAAAAAAAATCTTAAAATTGTTAATTGTCTGTCAACTTCAGGATCATTCACACTCGTCGTTTCTTAAAAAATAAAAAAATTATTAGACATCGGCTAACTTCAATGACGTACGAATGATACGTACTAATCGAATTAATATTAATCGAATCGAATTAATATCGATAAAACCGAGATTTTCTTTAAAAAATTATATATTTATTCATTAGAACGAAACAAAAGCACGTTTATTGTTTAAAAAAATATATTTTTGTCAGTTGTCCATAATCGATACATCGATAGTTTTGCCGCGAGTCGCCATGACAGTTTTTATTGCGACTTTATAAAGTTAACATAAAATTTAACCTATTACACATTATTCAATAGGTTTTAATAATTAAATAATCATGATAACATGATCTCATAACTTGGTTTTGATTTAAAAATTTCGGAAATCATTTTGAATTATAAATCACTCGTATTATTATTTTACTTATTAAGAAAGTAAAGTTTTACATGGCGTCAAAATTTTCTTCTGAGAAATTCGACGGATGTTGTCTAGACTTATATGAATTATTAAAATAAAATTAAGTAAATTAATTATGATACTTTTATATAACTGGTTTGTATATGTAATAATTGCATTTTTCAACTTCTTTTTCTACGGTTGACAATTATCAGGATAATTAAGATTGTCATAAGTAATGAAGACAAGATTAAAACGTAATTACATAAATTTGTCGAGACGGAATAACCCACTTTTGATTTTCTTTATTTTTGGTTAAATCAAGCTTTCACTAATTACGTATTAACACGATATCTTTTTCTCTAATAACTTAAAATTCAATTACTGTTACTTAATAATTACTAACAATCATTTATCTTTGAAAATGAATGATCCTGAAGTTACCAGACAATTAAACATTTTTGAATTTTAATTTCATCAAATTAATTACAAAAAAAAAAAAAAAAAAAAAAAAAAAAAAAAAAAAAATGTACTTGTAGAAAATTTAAAAAACTACAGGTGCAATTTTTTCAAGTATTTTTTTTTTCATAATTTATTGTTCAAAAATAATCTAAAACTTATTAGACGTCAGCTAACTTCAGTATCAAGAAAATGAGTGTAAATGTAGCAGACATGAGAGAATTTATAAATTTGAAATAAATAAATAAATTGATTAAAGTAATGAAATTTAAAAAAATGCGCGTACAGATTTTTCATGTGTCTAAATACGCATTTTTTTAAATTTTTACTTTACTTACATTTTATTCATTCATTTGAAAATTTTAAAAATTGCCAGCTACATTCACAATCATATCTGAAAATATATACAGAGATTTTTAAAATATACTACAAATTTTTACTCCGTCCAAGAAAATTTTTACTTGCCCTCAGAAATTTTTTGTATTATGAATTGAAAACGAAAATTTTCTTGGGACGAAAAAAAATTTTCAAAGTACTAAGAAAATTTTTGTCTTCATTTAATGATGAAAAATTTATCTTGTGTTAAGAAATTCTTATTTTCTATGTATTAATATCATATTTATTAATTTAAAAATGAAAAAATTGTCAGCTGTCCATTGATTCCGCTGTAATTATATTTTACATTTCTTACATTTTACTCGAAATTAATTTTCCAGTGCTTTTTGAATACTATTTTATGCATACTTGGAATATTGATAAACTATATCTACAAAAATATTTAATAATTATCGACTTCAATTATTAAATTATTGAAGATGATTAAATTTTTAAACTATCAAAGATATTCGTATCTACTGACACTTTATCGACAGATTTAAAGATAAGATTTTAAGCTTGCATATGATTTAATTGATAATTTATTTTTTGTTCAATAATTACATACGTAGTACTTGTATTTTAAAGGCATTTATAATTCTTGTCTTGCGAATATTACTCGTATCGCGTCACTAGTTCCAAAAAGACGTATATTTTTATACTCCCTTTAGGCTTTAGTCACCAAGTTTAAAGTCAAAAGGGCGTATAATTTTTTTTTATATTGCTAATTATTTTGTAGGCTCCTTCTAATGTTGAAAATTGGAAAAAAATTTTTAGCTTTAATACGTCAAAAAAGCGATTGACAAGGAAAAAAAAATTATACGCCCTTCCCGTGTAAAAAAAAATTTGATCCAAAAAGATTCTAAAAAATTTCGACATGTGGAACTCTTAAACAAGGGACAGATTAAAATTTCGAGAGAAACTTTTTTTGAACTTTTGTAATTTTGAAAGTAAAAAAAAGTTAACGTAGGATTTTATATGAGCGAAATTTGAATAAAAAAAATATATTTTTGAACATCTATTTTTACTACATTTTACCCTGGTTCCGAAAAAGTTCAAAAATCTCAAATTTGGAATTTTTTATGAACGTTTTTTGATCTCCATTGGTTTCTAATGGGAACTTTTTCGGAACGAGGGTAAAATGAAGTAAAAATATGTTTTAAAAACGATCTTTTTTTACCCAAAATCAAGTCCTACACAAACTTTTTTTTCACTATCAGAATCACAAAAGTTCAAAAAAAAGTTTCTTTCGAAGTTCTAATCTGTCTCAAGTTTAAAAGCTCCACATATCGAACTTTTTTAGAATCATGAAAAGATAATGAAAATATAAAAATATGTCCTTTTGGGGTTTGTAACGCGATGCTCGATATAATATTTAATTTTATAAATGATTATATCGCATTAATTATAATTCTCACGAGGAAAACAATTTTCAAAAAATCTGATAAGATTCACGAATTTAAAAATTATTTATCCGGGCACATTTAACACATGGTTTTTATTGGTTGCTAGTATCATTAACAATATCTTTTCCTTTAGGTTCCCATTAAGTCCATTTAATCACACCTGCGCTTTGATTTAATCTCACCGAGTATTTTGTGGAAAAAACGGAGATCAAAATTAAGTAAGTAAAAAATTTATATTTATGGTACGACATGATAAAAATCGATTATAAAGCACCCTCAGCGCTTCCGCGCTTGAGGTGTGCAATAATATTAATAAAATAAATTTTATTAACAATTTACTAGGCGATATATTTTTTACAGTAAATAAAAATCTTTATATGTATGTATGCATACATTTATTAATTTTTTTATTTTTGATGAAAAAAAACGTCTGAATAAAAAAAATTTTAAATAAGTAAATACTATTTTATCAAAAGGTATGCATTCACTTTGTACACAATTTTACGGTTGCAAAACGTTAGGAAACATTTGTCAGGCGAAAAAGCCCGACTGTGAGTAATATTTCTTTTCTTGATCTTTGAGAGGCTTAAGCCTCTCGCTCTTTCTTTATATCTAAATACATACATCCACACATATACAGTATAAATATATATCTAGAGCTTTTTAGAGAATGTATAACTCAAGTATTCACATATATACCTAAAGATTTTTATGAAATGAAAAAAATATACACTAGAGTGTCACCTTTTTACATTCATATATTATTTAAAGAACCATTACAGTAATATTTGTAGTTAAAAAATACTTATAATAATAACAAATGTTAAATATCTATCATTGTATAACGTGAGATATGAAATGTTTAAAATAACCATATGATTAAGTGGTTGACGTGTTATACGAGAATTTTATTCATAAAATGCATCATTGAATATTATAAAATGGTAATAACAATAGCGCTTAACACACGTGACATAAATTTATATCTGAGGATCTATCATTGGTATTTAATCTAGGTGCAACACCGGGAAATATAACAATACAGATGCTTATTATTTTGTAGGACCGGTAAGTAGAGGATAGGAGAGGAATGCAGTTGAACTGCTGCCGCAGAAACGCCAAGATGAAGAAGCAATTATTATAATGGAGGCTCTTTTGGTGCGAGAGACTCTGCTGCAAGGGGAATTGGGAGATACGACGACTGAGACAAGTGAGGTAATCCATGAATAATTTTCTCATGCCCTTCGTATGCTTCGTTATATCTTATACCTGTTAATATTATGCTAAATTTAGTAATCCTTAAATGCTATTTCCACCACTTTAAAATGCATTGTCATAATCTATATACATATATACGATTGTGTAAATTTGATTTTGAATATTTAAAAGCTCTTGTTCTATAATATTTAAAAAAGTTCACTGTAATAATTATAATTTATTTAAATCTAATTAATGTTTTAATTATTCCTTTTTCAGGTGACCGTCATTGCTTAAGAAAACGTCATAACTCAAGCTTTAATTCTCTGGTGGTAAGTTTTTTAATTTTTTTGTCCGTATTTTTTTACTACAATTAAGTATATAGATAAAATGTAACAAAGATCCAAAGAGTAATGACAATGACAGGGTGTCGGTGGTTTTAATGTAGAAATATTAGTGTAAAAGGTTGAAGGTAAGAAAAGAGTAGGAAAATATGAGGGTGAATGAGCTGGTGGTTTGTTGGTTGGTTGGGAAATGTAAAGAAGGAGGGTTGAAAAGAATTGAAGAGACGAGCAGTAGGTATATATCGTATGATAGCGCTGTGCGTCAACCGGCTGACGATGCACTTAGCAATATTAGTAAAACTACCACCGCCACTCACTGAAAGCACACACTCAGTATGCTCGGGTCACGTTTTTCACATTTTTATTTTATTTATTTACTATTTTTTTTCAACATCCTGGCATTTGTAGATCTGGTAATCGGTTTATTGACAGGTTGGATTTATTTTACAATTATTTGCTATTACTTTATAACATATTTTCATTTCATCCGTTGATACATTGAAGAAATTGTTTTTTTTTATTTTTACAAATTTTATCCTCGATTTGAGTTTGATTCCTATATGTAAACTTTGATGGATTTATTTGATCTTTGATAGAATTTATTCGCTATTCAGTTATCGAATATTTACCATATAGATATATTTGAATCTAGTTCACTTGTATTTTTCCTCAGATATAGATATTTATATTATTTTTTATAAATAATATTGTAAGTGCTTTTAAAAATAAGGATTTATGCATAGATATGCGATGAAGAGGTTCTTTATTGTATTCAGAATTCGCGAAATGTTCATATGCATGAGTTTTATTATTTAAAATGTTGTAGGGAATTCAACTAAAATATATTTAAAACATTTGATGTATGTCATTGATTTTTTAAAATTTTATATCGTAAAATTTATTACTCAAATACTTGAGATTGCTATTTTTATAAAACGTTATTTATTACAATAGAAATCCAGATATTGTAATTTTATTAAAATATGTTGGCACATTTTTTTTATTTACTTTTTTTTTTTTATATTTATTGTACGATAATTGAGTGTTGATCGGGATACATTTATTTGTGTCACTCAGATTATTGAAGAACATGCTACTGAAATTGATTCAGAACAAGCTGTCACTTGGTTAAATAATTTATTATTTCTTTTTAACCCTCAACGGTCACACTTCCGGTGCGATTTATAACGGCCGTAAGGGGTCTACAGGATACAAGTGTCATACTCGGATGTAAAAATCAATATTTTTACAAGGAATTTTATTGAAATTATATTGAAATATTTCTATATACGCTAGTATTCATTTTCATCATCAATTTCTACTTTTAGTTATAAAAAAAAATAGTTATGATGAAAAAAACGAAAGAAATGACTTTTTGCATAAAAATAGCTATGACTTTGTTAACTTGCAATTTCTTTGACTAAATCTTCTGGCAAATTGTTGAAAAATTATTGGTCTTTGACGTAGAAATGATGAAAAAAAGTTGAATCTTTAAAAAGTATATTTATTTTAGTACATCAAGTGATAAATTTTTCATCGAAATTTTCCAAGTTATCAATAAAAAAGTGTGATTGGTTTTTTGCAAATATCTTTGTAAATATCGAGTCATCCAACAAATCGTAGGAGACCTTTTTTGTAGCGCTTTAAATTCTCTACGAAAAAGATATCTTGTAATTTTCTGAAAAACTGAATAAATATCAAGATATTTTGAGTTTAAATTTCGAAGAACTGTTATTCAGTAGCAGCTTCCGATTATTTCAGTTCTACACTGACCAATTTCAGTGGGCACAAATAACTTCTTTTAAGGGATGTTACACGAGATTTTTACAGAAAATATAAGGAACCGGTCGTTGATTGGTAGCTGCTACCGATTATTTTTTTCCGTGTATTGCAAGCAAGGAAATGAACTTTTGATTGTAGAGTACGTAAACAATCGGGATATTTTTTTAAATTTATTTGTTAAATTTGTACGATTCTACTCTATGCATACCTTGAAATTTTCGAACTTGCGCCTGGTAGTCCAACATTGAACGTCCTATAGCTCAAAAAGTATGGATACTAGAAAAGAAAGTTTTAAACAAAAGTTGTAGAAAATAGATTGATCTTTAAAAATGGATAGATGTATTTTATTGATTAATCCAATATTATAAGAGTTATTGGCCGAGATAGAAAAACCGGTTCATGAAATGAGCCGTAAATCGTAAACAGTGAGTTTTACAAAAAAAGTTTACAGTAAACAAAAGATGCGAAATTTTATTCTCTACAATAATGGTTACCATAACTTTTGCCCTAAAATGCATAGTTTCTGAGATATCGGCCAAAAAAGTTTTTTCAAGATGGCACCTGAAGCTCCACCGGAATCTATCAGCATTTTGTAATTTTATACTCAAGTAATCCTAAATCTTACAAAAGAAAAAAAATTGGATCGGAAATTTAGTGCGAGGTTAAGTTCTATTTTTACTGGCCTATACTCTCTTAAAATGGATCAGTGAAAAGTAATCCAATCAGTGAATATTTACTACACAAATAGTCTCAAGTATATCACTAATTCAATCAGTGAAATACTCGGAACTGATTCGCAATGAATATTCACTGATTCGCAGGACTTTTCACTGATTTATTTGAAGACAGTAAGTATTGAAATTTTAGGTTTAAAATTGCCTGGGGACTTCTGATTCACGTGATTGTTAAGAAGTAACGGCAAATGATTTTCGATTCAATTTGATTCGCCGATAAAGATTATAAACTTTTAATGGAGAGGTTTTAACGTTTTCCGGAACCTTAACTATCTTCAAGAACAATCGTTTTAAAATTTTTATTTACTGTATGAGTGCAACGAAGATAGTTCTGTTCATTTCTCTGAGTGCGAGAAAGAGGGTGGGTGATACCTTACTTTGAGGGTTAATTCTTCAAAGTCATCGTATTGAAAAATCTTTCCCAATTAATTGCGAACTAAAAAATTATGACCATATAAAAAATTAAGCGTCGCCTATATAAATAAGAGTAATTAATTTTTAAATATTTAAATTGACAGTGTTATGAAAATAAATTGAAATAAAAGTATTTAATTGGGAAAATTAAAGTAGGAGTTGCAATAAAACGTAGTATGAAATTTAAGTAGACTAGAATGCCGCCTTTTTCGTGTAGTCGTAGAAATTCTGATATTCGTTTAAATTCTCTAGTATGTGCTTTCTTTCAGTGACAACTGCCTCGTCTGTTCTCTGACCACGTTCACTGTTAAAAGTTTTTTTTTACATTTAATTTTCTCTCTTGTTTTATTATCTTTTAATTAAATAAGTTTAAAGTTGTGAAATTACAATTCAGTACTGAATCGATCGTTAAACATTAAAGAAAAAAAAATAGTCATAATAATAATAATGATAAAATATAAAAAAATATAATAACAAAATGGATATTGAAAAATATGCACCGGGGTAGGAAATATATTGGAATAAATGGAATAGAGTGTATCGAGCGTATTGGATGATAGCGGGTGTCAGATTATAGGAACCGGTTTTCACAGTAGTTGTGGTTATTTTTTATTTATTTTTTTTTTATATCCTGGGTCTTTTTTCATTCGTATTGTATATACTTCTACGGAAACATTGATAGCCGTAGGGAAGATTGTGTGGCAAAGATTGAATTGCTCCTTTGGGATGTTAAGAGTGACTTCTTCGTATATAAGATTGCGGATGCGATGAAGGATGGATGCTTAAAATTTTTTTTAATTTTTACATTAGTTATACTCACGTATTTCTATCCTCCCGTTATAAAAATTGAAAATTTTCAAACAAGGGAAAGTTATTGGTTTTGGTACGATTTTCGAAAATCTACTTTTCATCAGATTTTTGCATTTTAAGGTACTATACAATTCGAAATTTTGTGTATTTGTGTTGAAAAATTATTAGGTTCAATTTTTTGTGTTGATTTTCAAGTTCGATATAAATCGTTTGTGTTATTTTATTTTAACAGATTTTTTATGTTAAATGAGTAGAAAATTTGGAATGTAACACATTTCATGTGTTATTCGAAAATCAACATGAAATTTGTGTTGCTTAGCGAAACATTCCCGCGCATTTCTTCATTACTATATAACCAAGCAAAGCATTGTAGCAGCCTTTTCTGCAAAGAAAATTAGATTATAATTGATATACAATTAAATATAATCATAGATAACTTTCATATTTATATGATCAGGTTCAATGATTTTTTTATTTTAATTTTACGGAAGGAAGATTCATAGCTCCGTTTTTTAGAAAAATCACAGAAAATCAATGTTTGCTAAATTGACATGAGTTGTACCAAGATTAGATCAGTATAACTTGAGTTGGTTAGAATATGTGTTTATATTTATTAGATCATTTTAACACGAAAAGTATGTTAAATTTACACAAATATTCTGTCAAAATAACAGATTTTATGTGTTCAAATATTTAACATAAAATTTGTGTAGATCGTTTGCTACACACGACTTGAGTTGAATTTAACACGAAATTTCTAACTGTGTAGGAAGCTATTCTGACTATTTTTAAATGGACTTCCGCCTGTGTGTGTGTGTGAGTAATTTTTTTTTTCCGACGATATCTTTGGCGGCAATCGAAAAAGCTTATCAAGGCTTAAAACTTAGAACTGATTAGATTTTTAAGTCGATCAGTCAAGTAGTTTACAAATTTTACTAAAATTAGAAGTAAAAAAAAATTTTCTTTTAGTTTTTTATTCCATAACTTGTAAATCGTCCGACCGATTTGTTTCTAAGTTTGATCAAATCTGAGTCTCAACAAGCTCTTTCGGTTGTCGGGGGATTCTACGGTTTCCGTGGCACCGCGAATTCTCATAGAGCTTGACGAAATACGACTTTTTTAAAGAACAATTTTTTTCGATATCTCGCCTAGTTGTTGAGAAAAATTGATTTCGAAAAAAGTGCCATTTTTTCTAAAAACTGTAAAATTTCATAGATTTTAAAATCTTCATTTTTTTTGTATTTTTTTTCCGTAAAGTACACTTGAAGACGAGAATTTTGAAAAAAAAAAAAAAAACGTCTGAATTAGTCCATTTTTGAAGAAGTTATCGCTATTTGAAAAAAAAGTCTTGTTCCGTCGAGTTCTGCAAGAATTCGCGGTTATTCGGCGGCGCCACGGATACTGTAGACTTCCCAGCGATATGTATATTTTTTTGGTCCAACCGTTTTTTGAGCTCAAAAGTTTACTAATAATAAGCTCTCTGAGCTCAAAAACAGCGGGAGGTTTTGGGGTTGGCCCACAGGGTCAACCGTTTTTCAGATTTTTTTGTTTGGGATAATGGGATATAATTCAATCATTCATTTTATTTGAATGAAAAACTATTCTCAAATAAGATCATTGAATTTACCTTCCACGACGTCTTATCAAATTTAAACACTCGTTTCATTATAGTATAAATCCATTTAATACTTTAATTTGAATATAAAGAATGCACGCATTCATAATTAATACGTAAGAATGACGTTGATTTCATTTAGAAGTATATTTTAGTGAATAAAGCGATAAACTTTATCAATCATATTAAACATAAATTAATTCAACATGGACTAAAATGATTAATAAGCCCTATTTTTGGATTCTGTGCTGTAAAATTTCCAGAGTGAACGCGAGCTGGATGATTTTTTATTAATCCACTCTTGTTCGGAGAATTCACTCCGTATCCACTTTGGATTAATTCCCGATTTTTCACATTGTATATATAAAATGTATAATCTTACCTTTTTATCTCAAAGTATACAGGAAATAATGAGTTTAATCTAGTAACCGCTGTCATTCTTTCTTATGTAAAGTAACAGGCATTAATTCATGATTATATGATCGGAAATTCGAAATTTGTGATTAAAATTCCTTATTTTTAGTCAGGGTTTCCGGGTAAAAAAATAACCTGATTTTGGCGTAATTTTAAAAATTGAAAATAAAGCAAGTCTAGCAAGACAAAATCAAGTCAAAGTCAAAATCAAGTTATTTTTTTTTACCCGGGTTGCATAAGTCTATGTTGAGAAAAAAAATAGTAGTACTGATAGAAATTTGTTCGGGCGTTCGATTACAAGTCAGCATAACTGATACGCCAATCACATAATCCTCGAAGATGTCTAATCGGAGTGAAATCTGTGACCTAGCCAAGTGCCTGAATAGGAAAATTTTAACTGATCAGACACCCGACTGGCCTTGCAAATATCTAGCTGAATAAAAAAAGCGTTACATTTTGTTCAAGTATTTGGCTGTGCTCACAATCGGAGCCCTATCCGTGCAGTTAAATATCCGGGTGCCTGCTTGGTTTCAAATAAATTTTAATTAAAATAATCACAGTAACAACATGTTTTATATTCTTCATATGTTAAAATGAAATATAGTGTGTTCACAAATTATGTGGTCTACAAAACCGGTGCGTTTATTTTTATATAAATTATTTACAAGAAAAATGATATATATATAAACTTTCTTACACAATTTTTTTTTATACAAAATAAAAAAAAATCGGTTGTCAAAAAAGTCGATTTATAAATGACATAGAGTATGAAGAAAATTGTAGTAAGTGGCAAGTGACTATGACGAGTGACAGAAAAAGAAAAAAGAAGAGAGTGTATAGTAGGGGTCAACAGAAGAAAATATGAAAAAAAGATTTAGCTCCTTGTGGGACAGCTGAGAGTGTATATAACTTAGGGATAACGGATCGCAGTGTCGTGTGAAATCGATCGACACTGTGGAGGCAGTTTGAGAAACTGTAAGGACATAAAGAAGATTGGACGAGCCGGGATATCTACTCCCTTCCGTAGTACGGGTGAGGATACGACCGAAAAGCTTGCGTGTAAACTCCATACGGCCACGCTTTACTTTATAACCAGTAAGTTGGTAAAGTTTGATGTATCTCCTCTGGCGAACTCTCTATTGTATGTATACACTCGTCTATATATTCTTGTTACTTTCTATACTCCCGTCTGAATAATAACATCACCTACAATTTTTTTTTTCTACCTCAGTCGTCATCCGACCGACTCTACTCACTCACCCTACTTCCTCACTACCACCATTACAAAGCCTCCCTCATCCGTAACGTAACAACTACCCTACTGCCAATTGTAAATTTTATTTTATGTCTTTTTTTTATTCTATTATACCATATACGTGTTCATTTTTACGGATATATTTTTTTTTAGTTTCTAAAGCTTTGGTTGCTTTTAACATTGAAACAATAATTTTTTTTAAAAAAACCTCTCAGCGTGGAAAAAAAATTTTGGTATTTTATTTAGTTTTTTTTTAAATATTTATTTTATTTGGATTAATACAAATTTTTGTTAACGAAAATATGTAGACTATTCGTTTTGGCACTGAAAAAACTTGCATTAGAATGTATATATTTATCTATACATACAGCAACCAAATTTCAAAACTTACAAAGAGACGATTATTTTTGTACTTTTACATTATTAAATCTTTTGTCGACAATTCCCTATAAATGTATACATATACCCGGACCTAAATGTATATTTATATATGTCTAGATAGCGATATATATCAGTGCATGTATATGTCACAATTATTTTGCCCTACGGGTATATTATATATTATATATAAATGATTTTTTTTTTACGTTAAAATTTTTTACTTTTAAAACCTAGTATCCAGATTTAGTCTTGTATACACTAGGGTGCTTAAAAAAAAAAAAGGTTTTAATTTTTTTTTTTCGCTCTTACCCCCTTAAAATGTTAGTGGTTGCCAAGAAAAAAATCCTTCCAAAAGATGGGCTCTCTAGCTCAACTCTAAAAGGTCGCTATTTTAATTTTAATTTCCCATCTGATTAACATGTAAAAATTTTTATTTTCATTCGAAGCTTAAATACTCGTAAGCTGCTCAATATTTTGTAAATTTATACATAAATCTTCAAAGCTGATCCTTCAAGCTTTCCAAAACCCTATGACAAGTCATAATTATCATAATTGAAACGCCAATTGAAGTTATCTGAAAAGTATCGATTTTGTATTTCTAAATAAAATTGTTCAATTTCATTGTTTTTTGCTAGCTTCAATTGGCGATAATTTTGACTCATCATGGGGTTTTAAAAAGCTTGAGTAATCAGTTTTGAAGATTTATGTATAAATTTAAAAAATATTGAGCAGCTTACGAGTAATTAAGCTTCGAATGAAAATAAAAATTTTTACATGTAAATCAGATGGGAAATTAAAATTAAAATAGCGACCTTTTAGAGTTGAGCTATTTTTTTCTCGGCAACCATGAACATTTCAGGGTGTAAGAGCGAAAAAAAAAAATTAAAGTTTTTTTTTAAGCACACTAGTATACACTGTAAAAAAATTTTCGGCGGGAACGCGGATTTAATTCGTAGTGAATGCCAGAGGATGACTAAATATTTATTTAATCTCCTTGGAGTAAAATTTACTCCTAAAGCGAGATTATTTTAATGTAGAAACTTCGCATCAGAGTGAATGTGGATTTAAATAAAATTCTTTCCACTACAAATTCACTCCCGATTTTTTACACTCTAGTCTTCTTATAATGCTTTAATTTTTTTATCAAGGCAGGCTATAAAAACAGTGCTAAATTTTTTAATAAACTGAAAGATTGATCAACGAGTCCGAGAAAATATTAATCAGACGAAAATACATCAAATTTATCGACCCGGGAAGGAAGGAGGGGTACAGAGAAATTCTATAGTAAGATTAGAACGTAATTGAGATAAATTTCTATGAGCTAAATTTGTTTGAATTGTCTGGGTACCATTAATCGAAACAAATATATAGGGTGTATATCTTGTAGAAGATGTATCAAATATATATGTAACCCAATGATGTTGCTCTCACAGCAGTATTTTTTTTTTTAGTGTATGAACAAATCTATATCTATTGTAAATCTTCGCCTTTCCTATATGTATCCACTTTCGTCTTTTGTAATCAATACTAAATTGTATTGATTTATTTTTATTTTAATAACTCAAAACATTTTTAAACGTTTTTTTTACAGTAGAAATGTAAAATTATATAAAAAAATTACTATAATTTCATTTTATTATAATACAACGTTTGTAGCGATGACTATTTAGATATGAATAATATTTACTGAGTAACATTGTACTCAAGCGATAGTCAGTGACGGATACGGTATCAACGGAAATAGCTGTGTGATATCCTGAACAGCCCATGCGTACGTAATACCATTTACAAATGGTCTGTATGTATATATATATATATATTCATATATATGAAGATATAATAGTAGGGTGACAGTAGTCAGTATTGGTATACATACAGTGTTATAAATTATGTAGGTGGTTCGTACGGATACACTTGTGAAACACTCACACTCTTCCTAAACCATTTCTCTTTGACCCTTTGCCCTGACAATACTCGAATAATCGCCCGGATATACTCCGTAAATCGTTGCACTTGTTCATAAGAAATATTATTTATGATTTCCGGTTTTCCTACAACACTATTCTATCTCCGTTTTACTTTCTATTTATACCAACCTTTTTTTTTTTTATTCATCCCTTTATTAATTTATCTGTTGTCCTTTTTTTTATTGTTGTGTTAGATACTTGAATCTATAGGGACTACCGGGTCAAAATGGCTCACCTATAAGTGAATAATTTTTTTTTGTATTATTGTGTACTAGATCTCAATTATTTTTATTCATTTAAAGAAAATTTAATTTTACTTTTTCGTAATTTTCATTAAAAAAATTTTTATATCCGGGGCACGATAACTCGGGCCTAAAAATTATTTCAAAATGGAATTTCGTTCTACACTTTAAGAAATCGGGAGTGAATATGGATTTTATTTTAATCCGAATTCATTCCGTCACTCGGAATTCCGAAGCTAAAAAAAAAAAAATCACTCCGCATAAGGAATAAATTGCGATTTTTTTATGGGCAAAGTGACTTCGGAATGACGCAGATTTTATTTCAATTCGCATTCACTCCGGTCCGGAGTTTTAACACTTGAATAAATTAATATTTAATAGAAACAGCTGTTAATTAGAAACACAATTATTTCAATAAATAATTGATTAAGATATCCATAATTAAACTTAATACAGTATATTTTTAATTTATAAAATGTTTTAGTAACTCACTAAAATATAATTTCATATAATACATAGTAAAAATATTAAATTATTCAATAGCTATAGTGACAGAGTTTTTATGGGAATATTTTATATTTCGGTACAATATGAAATTTCTATCTCGTGGTATGGTTGATTTAAGTCATACGACAGTTTGTGACGCAGTGGAATGATATTTGTTCAATTTTTATTATCAGCTGCTTATAATTTTTAACTTCCCGCTAAGAAAATTGTAAATTTTCAAAAATTCGGGAAGTTATTGGTTTCGGTCCGATTTACGAAAATCGAATTTTCATCAGATGTCGACGTTTTGAGGTCCTAGGAAGCTATTCTGACTAATTTCACGATGATGTTCGAGTGTATGTATGTATGTACGTATGTATATACCTGTATCTTTTGAACGGGTGAACCGATTTTGAACTTTAAGGTGTCATTTGACGCGGCTTGTCAATATCTTGAAGCTGTAAGAAAATTGAGCTTGATCGGTAGGGCTCGTTCAGAGATATTCCAAAAATAAAATTTTTTCAAAAGTGTTTTTTTTGGATAACTTCTAATGTGCTCGATGGATTGATTCCAAAATGGATTGGGCTCTAGAGCTTTATAAGCCGCGTTGAATGCCGCCTCAACCATCAAAATCGGTTCATTCGTTCAAGAGAAACCGTTGTCGAAAGAATTAAAAAACAATTTTTTTTATATTTTTTCTGAAATATCTCAAAAACGACTCGATAAATCGAATTCAAAATTTGATCAGCTTTAGAACTTGATAAAACGCGTCGATTGCCACCTAAACCGTCTCAATCGGTTTATTCGTTTGAGAGATATCGTTGGAGAAAAAATGGTAAAAAACTATTTTTTTCGAAAAGAACGGCATACAAAAGTATTTTCGAGCTCGAAGAGCTCGAAAACAGCGGGGTTTTAGGGCTGGCCCGCAGGGTCAACCGATAGACAGATTTTTTGAAATTATTTCACGTAAATATATGGAAGGAGATCGTAATTATTTCCGCACTAGATATAAATGTCAAAATATCAAAGACCTAAGTTCATTATATATTAGTAATTTGTTTTATAATTAATATTTTCCGAAGCTCTCCTTCAGAGTGAAATTCACTCCAAGGGAATTAAATAAATAAAAAGTCATCCGCTCGCGTTCACTCTGCAAATTTTGTACAGTGTATAATTTATTTTTATTGATCTTAATTATCTTACATACTTTACTTTCATTCACATAGAACAAATCTCTTAATTATGTATAAATATCTTTTACAAAGTTATTTATATTTTTATAAATGTTTCATAAAAAAAAAAAACTTTGTTTCTTTAAAATTTTTAGATGTCTAATGTTATTCCCAATAGTCCATTGTGCTCTTGAACCGGAAATTCTAAATCACGAAAAAACTCAGTAGAAATTTTTTTTTTTTTTTTTTACAAAACTTTTCGGGTTAGCCAATGTGCTCCGGTCTACCCTATCAATAGCGAATTTAATTAAAAACAAATTTTTTACTGTTTAATTATACGTGATTTCTTTAACCAGGATATAAACTTTTTGATCTTTTAGGTCAACTTGTTAGTAAATTTATCTACTTTGCTGACAAATGTCGTTACTAATGCTTACTTTTACTACTTAAACTACCGTTTATTGAGAATGAAAAAAGGAAAAAGAATAAGAGCGAAAAGAAGTTGTAGAAATAAAAATATAAAATTAAAAAGAGAAAGAGTAGCACTTTTTAACAGTAGCTCAGATGTTACTCGGTTTCTCTATGGGCGTTTGGTTTGTCTGATGAGAACCGAGTAGATAGCTGAAAGGATAGGGGTGAAATGCGCCACAGACAACGATCTATGAACGCAAGCCCGCGGAATTTCATTAGCATTGAACGAACTCGGTGAGTTTGTGAGGTAGAAAATAGAGGCAGAGAAGTAAATGTTGAGATAGAGAGCAAGAGTAAAGTAGCTAGAGAAAATGATAGAATTTAAGAGAATGAGTGAAAAAGAGAGTTTTGTTTAAAGCCAACTGTCCAACTCTCTGTGCTTTTATTACCTGTTTCTTTACTCTCTTATCTACTCGAGGTGTTTCTATATATACATATATATATCTACACGGTGGTATTTTATTTTATAAATTACATTTATTCTAGTAAATTCAATAAAATAATTAAATTTAAAGTTTAAATGAGTTTTAATTTTAGTAGGGTAAGAGCGGGCAAAATAGGACAACTAAAGAAATAATTTTCGTGCATTTAACTACGCTAATCTTCTTCTTTTGACTTCCATTCGAAATAATTGAACTAAATATTCAGTTGCCATGAAAAAAAATTTTTTTTCTGAGTGGGAAAAACGGACTACCGCCCTTAAAGTAAAAAAAATTGTTTTGTTTAACTTCCCACTAAGAAAATCGACGATTTTCGAAAAATTCGGGAAGTTATTGTTTTCACTCCGATTTTCGAAAATCGAGTTTTCATCGAATGTCAACGTTTTGAGGTTCTAGGACGCCATTCTGACTATTTTCAGAATGATGTCCGAGTGTCTGTATGTATGTATGTATGTAAACTCTTTGTAACTCTTTAACGAATGAACTAATTTGGATGGTTGTTGGTTGAAAGAGCTTGTTGGCCATCAATTTTCCTGGAAATTTCAGATCATTTGATCAAGTAAACTAGAAAATATTGACAAATTACGAGAAACAAAAATTTCATTTTTTTATTGATTTCTCAGAAACGACTTAAACGATCAACTTCAAAATCTAATAAGTTCTGAACTTAATACAATGCATCGATTGCCGCAGCGCACTAGCCATCTCAATCGGTTAATTTGTTCGAGAAATATCGCGGGAGAAAGAAATGGTAAAAAAAAAGTTATTTGTGAATATCTTTAAAACAAATCAACAAAAAAATTCGAATATCTGATCAACTCTAAAACTCGATTAAATGTGTCGATTGCCGTCTCACCCATCAAAATCGGTTAATTCGTTCCCGAGGTATCGTGGGAGAAATGCTAAAAAACGTTTTTTTTTCGAAAACAATGGCATACAAAAGTATTTTCGAGCTCGAAGGGCGCGAAAATGCATTCACAACAGTATTTTCGAGCTCAAGGAGCTTGAAAACAGCGGGAAGTTTTGGGGTTGGCCCGCAGGGTCAACTGATAGACAGTTTTTTTTTTTTTTTCATCTAAACAAAGTGATTATAATAAAATTTCTTTTATCTAATTCAAGTGTCTAATTTAACTTTTTGTAAATTTTAATTCAGCGAAGAAGACACCGAGTGTATTTGTTGTGGTCATTTAATAATTTATTTCAGAAATAAAAAAACAAATTCCTTGTAAATAATTTTGAAAATGAAACAAAAATTATCATTGGAATGCAAAAAAAATTTTCAATATATCAGGTTTTTAAAACAAACTAAAAAGTATAAAATAATTTCTCTAAGCTTTATGAAGATGTAAAACATTCAAACTCCATGCAGATTCCGAACTTCTTACAGATAGTCCTGATAATTTGTGGTTGTGAATTTTTAATAGCTATGAAAATATTCGTAAGGTTTAAAACGAAAAACTCCCGGCGCATGCAACAGATAATTGATATATTAATATTTAAATTAACAATTTTAATGCACTGCAAATGATATGAACCGATGTGTAAGTTTTCCCATTGATTTTGCATTAATTTATGTTTTTTTTTATTATTTTATTAAAATTATAATAATAAAAAAATATAACAAATGTGACAGTTTTATTATTATTTAAAATACATTTACTTTCCTCAAATAATTTTACGATTAATTAAATATTTTGTATTGTTGATTTAATCCAATATATTTTCATAAATTATATTTTCAACGGAACTATTCGAATAATTAATTTAAATATAGACTTATTTAATATAAGTACCATATTATTCAATTTAAGAATTCTACTTCTTCATTCAAAAATCTTAACTATTAATATATCTAGAGTTGCGCTAACAGTGAAGGATATCAGTAATTAATAAGTTAGTGCTAGGCTCAAATACTAGTATCTTAACTATAAATATATGTAGAGTTGTGCCAACAATATTCGATTATTTAAAATGAATATATTGTTTATTCATAATGAACGGAAATCTAATTCTCCATAATTAACTCTACCATTTATTTGTATTAAATAAAATATCTTAACTATAAATATATTGTTTTTTCAGTGTAGAAATTGAACGTGGAATCTCTGCCTTGCTCATCATACAATTTGCAATAAATGAACGGTCTTCCAACCAACAACAACTTAATTGTACAACAGAAGCTGAATAAAATTCATATAATCAACTGTAAGTTCTCAAGTTTTGTTATTTATTTTAAAAATAATTCTTTATACTGATTTTTATTTCATACTCGTTACTGTAGCGACAAGGTCTTCGTCGCCCGAGTAAAGGACTTAAGTGTCTTGACTCAAAATAAGAGACTGTACATGACAATTGTCTTTATTTTGCATGTTAGACGTAACAAGAGACATGTGAACAATTTCTGGTTTATTTCAGTTTCTTTTCACATGATCACATCTGAAATAGGAAATCGTTGTCTACCTATCGATAATATATCTTACTATTTAATTTTTTTTTTTTCTGGAAAATAGAATTAAGAAGCAAGTAAAAATAATTTTTTACAAGATTTATACTTGAAAAAATCCCTTTATTCTGTTTGTTGATCTGTCAGCCAGTTGTAAGCTATATTCAAGAATATAATTCATTCAGAAGTTAGTTTTAAATTGATTATAAAAATTTGTACTGAACAGACAAACAAGCGAATACGGAAGCGAGTTAATGTTGCACTGCCCCGGGTCAAAATTCAAGTCATACATTGAATGCAATCTTCTTCTACTACTTCTACTTCTTTTTTTTTTTATGTTCTTGCATCATCATCTAATTCTGAGCTAATTTCCAAATTTTAAGTCTCTAGCTTATCATGAAGTTAGTTTATAATCAATTACAAAATTCCATTCGAACAAAAAAATAGAAAAACAAACAAACAAATTTCAAAAAAAATTTTGGGACATCCAAAATTGTAAAAAATGATGTCAAGAACCATAAATAACAATTTTAGAAAAGAAAAATTTTTACTCAATTTATGGGTTGTTCCGTTTTGCCCGCTCTTCCCCTGTATATATCACTTATGTAACCTATGTATAGAGGATAATTTATTACATTTAATATATTTAATTAATTAGATTAAGCATTTAGCTTTGGGTAAATAATATATCAAGTTATAGTTTGTGATGTATTGATGTATATTAATGAATTCATAATCAGGTTTTGAGGTTGTTTCAATAATCATAGTGTGGGTATGAGTTATATTGAATTATTGGCCTAATATTATTGCTTTGATAATGCTAATAAGCTTGATGATAGTGATACGATGAATGGATAGATGGGCAAAGGGCTATTTGAAAGCCAGTTTATTAAATTACTATCCCTATGACATCTATATATTGTGGTATTGGTATTCTTTGTGAGAATCATGTATAGATATCGATAGATTGATATGGCATGAGCTCAGGTACATGTACAGCTGTGCATAATAATGCAATTCAACAATCTTTGTTGAAATTTTATTATATTTCTCAAATAATTTTATTGATGAAAGTCTTATTTTTTTTTTTTTATTCCAATATTTTCTTTATTACTTTTTACAATAATAAGCTGTTCACTACTACATTCTTTCTAAAAATAAATGAGTAAAATTCACTGTGAATTAGTGGATAGTCATTATTTGTCCAGTTGTAAGTATATTACTAATTCAACCAGTGGTATACTCGTAGGTGGGTCCCATTGTATATTCACTAATTTGCAATGAATTCCACAAGTTCATTTTGAGAGAGTTGTAAAAAATCGGAAGTAATTCCGCAGTGAATACGGATTTTATTTGAATTTGAATTTCCTGCGTCACTCGGAGTTCCGGAGTTTAAAAAAATCACACCGCATTTGGAGTAAATTGAGTTTTTTTTTGAGCGGAGTGATTTCGGAGTGACACGGAATTTATTTTAATCCGCCTTCACTCCGGATCGGAGCTTTAATATTCAAATAAATTTATATTTAATAGAAATACTTGTTAATAATAAATATAATTATTTTAACAAATGATTGATTCAGGTATTGATAATTAATCATAAAATAATATATTTTAGTAACTCACTAGATTATAATTTGATTATATAAGGTAAAATACCTAGTACCTGATCAGGGAACTAGTACCCGATCACTCCATGTATTTTTATAACTATATTTAGTAAAATTTAGTAAATATAGATATACAAATACATGAGTGATCAGGTACTGGGTCTCTTACCTTATATATAATTTGTGTCATACATTTTGAATATTTAAGTTACGATTTTCAAAGTTCAAATATTAATTTTTCCTGCATAGACAATAAATTTTTTATCATTCATGGAATATAAGTGATATCTTAGCGCAGGCTCTTTTGTTTGCCAAATAGCTGTTTGTCCATTTAACTTGTCGCACGTAAATTTACTTCTAGTCGCATGCTAATTATCGTTTAATCCACAAAAATTAATATTTGAAATGAATACTAGTTATGACAATTAGCAACGATACAATTCAAAACTTTTTATTGAAAATTTACTCCTAAACCAATAGTGTTTTTTTTTTTTTTGTTTTATAAAGCTGACTGTTACAGGACCAGTCGGAATATCAAAAATTGGCTCTATCCTGTCGTATTACTACTTACAATTTTTTTTTTTTTATAGAAAAGTGCGAGAGAATAAGTATATTTACGGATGTTTAAACGGTTAATGTTAGGGTATTGATATCAATAATCAAAACAAAATACAGAGTTATCTAACATTACAAAATGCCTAGCGAAGCGGGTGGGTAACAGTTAGTAATTTATATAAAAATAAAACACTTAAAACTTTAAATATTCAATAAATATTTATTAAAATCAATAAGCAATAGTATATGCATAGTATTGCAATGAATTGAATAAAACCCTTATTGACTTGAGGGAATAAAATACTTTCTTATTATTTGTTTGACGCGTAAAGGAGTTTATTGGTTCCCTAGCGATTTCTCAAAGTTTACTCAAGCACAGGCTCGTTGGATCGCATCCTTCCCAACCTACCGCCAATCCACTTTTCATTCTTTCTTTAACTTTTCTTCTTATAGTCCATCTTCAATATCCTTACCCTTATCCCTCTACTACTACTCCTACTCCCACTACTACTACTACTACTACTACTACTACTACTACTTCTACTATTACTCCTCTTACCTTTACTCCTTTTTCCTGCTCTTGCTATCCATTGGAATTCTCTTAGAAAACTTTCCGATATTCATATCTGCTTGCTAGTACATCAAAAATTCCAAGCTTGCCGCTACGCTCTTCTATCTCTTCCCTCTACTTTACTCTTCCCTTCTTCACTATTCGATTCTATAAAGAATTTCCAACCACTTACAATATCAACGATCCTTTTTCTTACGTCCTCCATTTTTTATCTTTACTTACTAATTTTTATTTAACCGCTTTTTTTTTTTTTTATTCTTTTAACGTAACCATCGATAAGTGAATACCACAAATATTTCAATTAAATTCCAACTTAACTGGTAATTCTTCAGTATTTTTAATGCTATTTCGTCATTTAATCAATAATTTTTTTTTGTAGTACCAATTTAAATACATAATTAAATACACTGGAAAAAATAACTTTTGTATATAAAAGAAATATTTTCTAGAATAATAAACTAGACAAAAACAAAAAAAGGTGTGGCGAGTATGCATCTATCCCTATAAAAATATTTTAAATAAAAGTAATCACAAAGGTAATTTTTTTAATACAGAAAGAAAATTTTAATAAATATAATAGCCTGTATAAATAAGTAGATCAGACTACATTAATTTAAAGAAATAGTCTGTACGCAGTAAAAAATTCGTGGAGTAAACGCGAATTAAATTCAGAGTGATTTCGAATCGGATGATTTATTATTTATTTAATCCTCTCAAAGTGAAGTTCACTCTGAAGGGTAGTTAATTTTAACATTAAAACTCCAGAACGAAGTGAATGTGGATTAAAAAAAAAAACTAGAACATTCCGAAATCATTCTGTTGAAAAAAAAAAAACACCCTATTTAATCTGATTTTTTTTAAAACTTTGGAACTATGAGTAACAAAGTGAGTTCGGATTGAAATAAAATTCATATTCACTCCTAATTAATTTCGGAGTTTTTCAGTGCAAGATGTAAACAAGTTGCAAATACTTCATATAAGTATGCAATAAAAAATATGTTATTCTATTCTTGTCTGAAAATAACATGAATGAATTCAGTGCTTCAGTATCGGCTTTAAATAAGTCCTGATAAGATGTGAAACCGGGACTCGACGACGTTCGCTAGGGTGATCTGAAATATGACGTTGAACGATTTATAATTATATACTTTATTTTAGTGGATCTGTGAATGTAGAATAGCCAGTTAGCCGACAAATATCTGAGGTCCCGGACTTTTGTCCAGTAATCGACTGATTTAAATTTTAATGTTTCATTTCGAGAATATACTTGAATTTCGTATTATATATCATTTAAATTTAAAACCCTCAATCAAAATGTAAAAATAAGAGAATTCAACACTTACATCACAGCAGAGGTCAATCGACTCTCCACTAATGTCCCCATCTGATTAAAAATATATATAGTTAACTGGGTAAATTGAATGTTATTATAACTTGGGCAGTCCGTAACAATACTTTGTGAACTAAACTTAGTTTTTTCGATTATAGAAGTGATTTTGAATTAAATCATTAAATTCTTAAGCCAAATATATATTAAAATTTTAAATAGAATAATTTCTTGTTAGAAGAAAATACAATATATTTCTAAACGCTATTTATTCTCTCAGTGTTCGAGCATTTATTTAAAAAATTACTTTTTTTATTTTAAATAGATTTCTCTTCACTCATAAGTGAAACAAATTAAAATGTCTAGACGTTATTAATTGACAGGTCTAAGTAAATTGTCAATACATCATTGATTCAAAAACAGAATTGTCATTTAACCATCGAGTCGAATTGGTTTTTTTTCGATCAATAAATTGTTCCTATTATTCGCAATGGATGTTTCGTATTTTAACGCTTTGGTTCAATTCAAAGCTCATGTAACTCTCTCTCTTCATTATTTCTATTAATTTCTGTCTAAAAACATTGAATTTATTAAGCATAATCGTGAGCAAAACGTTAAAAAACGTTCATCATTGATTATTTTCAATTTCTCTGAAAGCTAACATTTTTCGAGCTCGATGAGCTTGAAAACAGCGGAAAGTTTCGGGGATGACTCGCAGGATTAACCTGTTTCTAGATATTTCTTTTAGTATCTAGTTTTTTGTAAGGGTATGACTTTATTCCCTCATACCACTGGTACCACAGGGGGGCATTTTCCAAGCCGACTGTGGCCAGAGTCTCTTTATATCCTGAGATGGTTGCAGTGTTTGGCCCAAAAGAGGTAGGATTCGTGGTGGCTGTGGTTATATATCACGCGCAATGAGGATTTTTGATTATACCTCCGGTTAATGTCTGCCTTAGTCGTCACTTGAGTATATTTTTCGACTAAGAGTGTCGTCTGGGTGGAAGATAGGGATGTTAAGTAGCGCGAGTATGCCTGAAATAGGCGAGGTATCGGCCTCCCGTCTAACGGAGATGGACTTCGGTCCCGTTACATTAATTAATTCAAGCATTTGAGCACTGGGTTCTTAAAAACCTAGCATAGCCGGGTATGTGACTTGATTACAGTATAGGGAAAATTATGTAATGAATTTATTTTATAGTACAATTCTTATACTATAATGTTATTTTATTGATTTAATTAATGTTCTGATTATTTAACAAACGTAGGTGACTGAATATATGTATATGTACATTAGAATGGTATTAAAAGAATTATTATAATTAGTGTATGAAATAGGAGATTCTTGGCTCGATCTCATGAGTAATACAAATAATAGATTTAAATAACTTACCTCATACAATTAATGGTTTGCTAGTCACGATTTCTTGTAATATAATTATATAGCTCAAATAATTTATCTTAATCATTTCTTATCAACACATTATATATGAAATTCCAAGATTTATGATGCGAAACACATTAAAAGAAAAGTAAAATGAAAGAAAATTCTAAATATAGATAACCCCGCGTTTGGCAAACTCATAATTCAATTATATACAGACTTACATCGATGTTTTCTAATAAAACGCAAGACATCCTGAACGCGGACAGCAAAATACTGGAAGGACCCAGTGATGAGACTTGGCACAAAGTGAGAACTCCAAATTATGACACTGATTATATTAACACAGATTTCGAGTCGCTATTAACCAACTGGCTGAACCTTACAATATATAAACTGACTGGGTTTTACAACAAATTTACTAGACTCGACTAGTACAAAGAGTTATGTGTTTAGTAAGTTGGGGAGTTTAGAGTAAAGACCTCACTAGGTGTCCTCAGCCCTTTTCTACACCTCCCAACTGCAGTGTAAAAAATTTTTGGTGTGAAAATGGTCCTCGAGGACTTTTACGGTGTCCTCCGTGTAATCGTGATTGCCGGTTATCTAAGTCTAGCTACATGTTAAGTGTGTGCTAATTGCCAGTAGCTCGCCCTTCTATATCCGTAAATTCCTAGAAGGGGTCATCCACGTGACCTCGTTTGAACTGTTGCCTATGATGTCTGGCACACTGACCTATAGGCCGCTTTCCGGGTCTCGGTGAACCGGGAAAGCGAATATATATGTAGATAAGGGTAGTAATTGAACTTAGGTGCTCCTTAAAATAGTCGACCGATTTAAGCAGTTAAACCTCTAGCTACCCCGTCACATTTTTTAGTAGATTTCATAGAAATCTATCTTATGCATTTGTCCTCATGGTGGAATTTTCCAAGAATTTCGTCATAGTCTATCATAATTCGTCCAGTAGGTTCCAAAAATACCATTGGTTCAAAAGTTGATACATCTATATATACAAAGCGCCTTGTTGCGATAATAGCGCCTACAATTTTGAACGGATCTTAATGATACTTGGCACACTTATTCTATGAATGATTAGCTCAGTTAAGTTCAAAAATGAGCAAAATCGGTCAATCAGTTTAGAAATGGTGGTGATTTGAAATTTTGAAATTAACAAAAAACGCTACTTCTACCGCTTTTATCTTAAACAACTTTTTAACGGAAACATGTAGTTTTATTGGGTAAAAAGGATGTCATAGCTGATAGCATAAGGTATATTTTCCTTTTTTTTTATTTTTTATTTTACGATAATTTCTCGAGTTTAAATAAAGGTTCAATGTTACATGATTTATCTTTGTGTCATGGTAAAAATGTCATTACTACATCTTTGAAAGTTTTTGACAGATGATTTTAAATTTCTAAAATTTTTAAATTCGGTTAAGTATTTGGGAAAAGGTGGCAATTTAAATTTTCAAATTCTTTAATTTCTGGGTGTTTTTGAGCTCGAAATCCATTAAAAATGTCAAAAAAAAATTCATTTTTAATTCAATTTTATCTTGAAACTTTAAAATAAAGAATTAATGAGAAATCTACTTCTATTTCGGATGCCGAATGGCCTTTTTTCTTATTTATAAATGTAAAATTGTAAAACACAAAATACAAAGTTATAACGTATAAAATATATCAAACTTACTTGTAAATACTTGTCGTTATCAAAAGCTTGTAGGGTGATTTATCAATAGCGAATAACTCGCGGTGTAAACGTCACGTTCCTGAGGACGCGGAGAATAGTTCATTGAGATGAATAGTTGTTGTGGGCATAGCAACCTGTAGAGTACCCAAAACAATAGACCTCGTCGATTGTGCACATTTGATTGAGTGTCACTTTATTATTATTAACCCTCAGGATGCAGGATTTTATATATTAAGTATTAATAGTAATTAATTTTACAGGAATAACAACGAATAATAAGATATATAAATAAAAGTAAATAGTTTGTTTAATTCAATTGATCTTTATTAATTATTGAGATATGGTTTATCGTCGCAGTGTCGAGTTAAAACAATTATCGAATGTCATTTTTTTTTCGATGCATGCTTGATTTTATGGACACTATTACTATAGAAGATACAGCGGGTTTTTAATTTATATATTTATATATTTTTCAATCAATTATTCATCACAATTTACTTTAACGCATTTCACATACATTTATACACTCAATGTTAACGTATTTATTAATTTAACAATTTATTGACACGGAAAAAAAATAAAATCTATTTTTTATTTATTTACTTTCTGTAAACTTGTTTATATTATAGTTGTGAAATTTTTATTCATAAAAATTACAATGCGTTCAATTTTTTTTTCTTTTCTCTTCATTTTTTTTTTTTTAAATAAAAAAACCTGGAAAGTACATCCGATACATTTATTTTATAACGTCACTGTCAACTCACTGTCAAAAAATTTTTTTATTTTTTTGTTATATTGATCAATTGTTCTCTTGACAATTGAAAAACATTGTCCCAATTATTGTCATTATCCAATTGATAGTGTGTTGAAACGAAACAAAACTGAACAATTCTCATTGCTTCGAATAATCAGAAAAAATATTGTAGTTGTTAAAAGTGAAAATATTTTCATATTTAACCGAAAAAAAATTATTTTTACCGACAACGACTCATTCAATCACATATATATATGTATATATTTTTCATTGTGCTTAAATTTATGAATCAATTTATTAAATTCGATCATACAAATTCATATACTTTCTACAAATATTATATATATATATAAATAAGATTTAAAATAAATATTTCTGTACATTAAACAATTCTACATATAAATATATCGATAGAGAGACAAAATGATTCTCAATGTGAAACGATTTCATTTAAAAGTTTTTTCATATTATATCACCTGCACTTAAACTATAAGTTTGAATGCCTGTTTAACTCGTTGAAACAAGCCAATTTCAGTCCAATGTTATTTAGCGGGTTAAAAATAATTGGTTTCTCCCTTGGGGTAAAAAATCCTAAGTTTTTTTCCGCTAAATTAGTTTCTGACTTTATTTCAACTCAGTCAGGATCGCATTTGTTTATTGCAAACCTCAGATTAATCTTATGTTACTCAGACAGGTAATTATGAGAGATAAAGTATAGGTGTGATGCTTTCGAGCAAACTTTAACCTCATCTGAAGTCGTCTAAATTCATTTCTTATTGGTAGGTGACTTAATGTAAAAAAGCATATGATTCTTTCTCGTGTGCTTTGTTAATCATACCCAAATGACAATCAGAAAATCTATCATTTTTGGTTTTAAAACTGGTCAAAAATGGTCAGAACACGATTTTTCTTAAGAACGTGACATTTAAATGCAAATAACTATTGAGTATTGCCGAATTTCGAAAACTTGGTGAAAGATAATTTATTGGAATCAAAATGGTCTAGAAAAATAGTTTTACAAAATTTTGTGATAAATCTGATATTTTCGTGGGGAATGTTAAATAATACTGAAATTTACCATGAATTTAAATTTGACGTTGAATAACTTTTGAAAGTGTAAATTTATCAAAAAGTTACACGGAGAGAAAAATATCGCCAGAATGACTATCCAATGTATCCTCAAATGACGTATCGTCAGAATAACGATTCGTATACCTAATTTAGGAATACTCTCAAATTAATTTAATAATCTATAGTATCGTTAAAATAAAGATACGTATTTGGGTTAGGTTAAGTATTCGTTTATTTAATTTAACAATACGACGAATAGCCTTTGTAACGATATGTAGTTTCGTTAATATAGGTATATGTATTGCCAGCGTAAGGATCCGTATAGCTAAATTGGCTATACGTATCGTCGTTCTCGGTTGCCGGATGCCTAAATACGGAGTTTGCGCAATAGTCATGTCAGCGATTCATGAAATGCCTAAAATAAGGATACGGATCGTCATTTTGACGATCCACTGTGAGGATACTCTGTATAGCTGAACTGGCTATACGGCGTATCGTTAAGTAAGATGACTATACAGCGTATAGCCAAAATAGCGATACGTATACTTAATCTGGCGATATTTTTCTCTCCGTGTATGAGACCTTTTAATTTCCAACACGAATGTGTATCGATCTTTCCGGTGCAGTAATTAGGTGATGAATTATAAAATTCCAAATTAAAAAAAAAAAATTTCCCGTGTTATTTAAGTGGGAAATAGAAAATTGCAATCAAGGAGTACTTCATATTAATATTAAGAGCTTAAATTTTAACAGGCGTCTTCTTTCATCACACTAAAACTTTCGAGAGTGTGTCCTTCATAAAAAAAAAAATTTGTACTTTTTTTGAATCGTTCTAATACATATATTCTCAATTTTTTCCGATTTCATTTTAAAGCAATGATTCAAAGTAACAAAAACAGGACACTCCAGTCAAAATTTTTTTCTTTTTGTTTTAAAGTGAATTTAAGAAAATTAATATTTTTTTAAACTTAACCTTAAAATTTAAAAGGAATTCTCAATTTTAGCACCCATTTTGCCTAACTATCGTCTATATTTCTTATTAATCATCTAAAATAATTTAAAAATTCGACAATTAAAATTAAATAAATTATTTACCATTTTTACATTTCATCATCCATTCGATACAAGCTTATTAAATATTTATCGACGTGCATCTGTACAAACTGGACTTAAGTTAATATTTATCTGCAGTTTATTCAGTAGTATTTAATTTGTTGTCCTGTTAACAGAAGCTAGCGCTCATTTTATTTGGATGGACCGTAGTCAATATTTAACTTAGCAACGAATTTCATTACATTGTAACTATGATACATTTATGAATGATTTAAACTTATACTCCTGCATGTACGCATAATTGCATGCATATATCGATTTTTTGAATTAAATAAATAAATAGAATTGATATATTGAAATTAATGAGAACCAAAATAAACAATTAATATCCGTTAGCGAGTTTTAAATAACTTTAGATAGTTTAAATACAGTTATTTCATTAAAACAAGTTGCCACAGGCAATCTTCGTTATAGCTCAAGAAAAATATAACAGAGTTTATATACTTATTCTCGTTATAACTTTATCATAACTTTGTTTCAATCATCAATTCATTAACTGCAATATTTTCGAGCTTCGTTATCGTACCATATAATATTTTATTTTCATTTATATTTTTAAACTTGTAAAATAACTTTAATAATGTATTAACTTTTATATATATTTTGGCACGAAAAAACTTCTTGGTAGAACGTATATAAAGTTTTTAATGGTTCAAATAGTGTTTTAAGTTTATTTATTATTTCGTTAAATCGATAATTATTTTTATTATATTTATATACAGAAAATCGGATACAACGAGATACCTCAAGAAATTATTTTTTATAAATAGAAATAATTAGAAGTAATTTTTGTATTTAAATTTTTTCATGAAATTTAGTTTTACTCAAACTTTCAGAATGATACAAAATACTCAGGGTACAAAGGGGCACTTTGAAAGTAAAGTGAAATTAAATTTTTTTTTTGCAATTGTTCTGAACCTTACCCGAGTCGAAATATTAGACGTAAATCGAACGTTTTTAACGTTTTGAATTTTTTGGACATTAAAAACTTGAATTGACCATTTGTACACTGATCGAAAGGTTATCTTGGTTCAAAGAGAATTATCTTGAGTCAAGAGAATATTTAGGAAAATGGAATAAATCTTGGTTGAAGAAAATTTTCTCTTAATTTTGATTATTTTGATTCAAAAAGTTATGTTTTCGACCCAAATGGGTTAAAGTTTTAAGTTAAAAATATATTATTTTAGTTCAAAAAGAAAAAATATTTAAAGAAAGTAAATTGTTTTTTGAATTAATATTTTGAATTTCTTCATTCATGTATATTGAATATTTTATTCTATGAAATTTAACTTCTCTACGTAAGGAGTCAGATTTCTTAAACCAACTAGTGGCTATTGCTTGAAACAAAAATAAAAAAAATTCAAGTCAAGAAAATCAAGCTCTTGGTTTTTTTCCATAGCAGCATTCGGATAACAGGAGCACTCGAGTCTATGCAGCTTCTCTACTTCGGACACTACTTTGTGTATGCACGTAGACGCCCGAAGATCCCAAAAAAATGAAACGAGTCTGTTCAGCGCTGGCGCCGCATATGTGCAATTATATGTATATTACACACCAATATTCTAATAGTATTAGTTTATTAATTATACAATTAACTAATTCATATACATAAATTGTTTTGAATTGAAGTGTTCGGTAAAAATGTAAGTTATTGTAGTTATTAGTCATTATATCTGGTGTTTTTCCTGATTCACGTTAAGTTAAATGGTGTCGTTTCAATCACAAAAAAGTAAGTTAATTATTATTTATGCTGTTTTTAATCATATCAGATAGTCACGTTTGTTATCATTTCTGATCCTAAATTTACATAAAATTGTTTCCTTTCTAGTGTGATATATATCATGCAGTTGATGCTGTCAATGAAGCCAGGATAAATAACCTAACCTTTCATTTATTTTTGTAACAAAAAAAAAAAATTTCATTGTAATAAAGAATCAAAATATATTTTGATGATTAATTGTATATACTCTGAAAATATAATTTTTAATAAAAACCATTAATTTAAAATTGAACTTAATTATTGTATTTTAAATAAAAGTATTTTTTATTTTACGATAATGTATAATTTAGTTTTAAAATGAGTTTTTTATTTTTTTAATCTAAAATTAATTGTTTTCAGATAAAGTCTACATTTATTTTGAACTAAATGTTATCAAATCTTTAAATAAATTAATTTTTACTTGGAGTAAGTTAAATGTACCTCCGTTTAAAAACTCGATGTATCGAAATGAATCGATATCGACTACATTCGAGAGAACGATGTTTTTAGAATGAGTTGGTATCTTCTAAAACCAAGAGCTAAATTTTCTTGAGCCAACCAAGTTGTTTTCTTGTTCGGAGAAACTAAAAACATTTAAAGCAAAAATTTATATTTTTAAATCAAAATTGAATTTCTTTATTGAAGAGCTTTATATACTCTAATTAAAAAAAAAAAAATTTTTTACCAAGAGAAAATTTTTTCAAACAAGAAAAGAGGATATTTTAATTTGAGAATTTATTTTTGGAAACGATTTTCTTCTTGACCCAAGAATTCCTTTTTTTGTGTGTAGCTTATTCAAAACGTAGATTGAACTATCACGAAACCAAAACGTAATTAAAAACCTTGAAAAATTTTTGGCCAATTTTTTATACTTCTGGATTATAATCACGTCAATTTTCCAAAATTTTCTAGTATGTCTTTCTGGCTCTTAGGGCAGTTACCGAGAGCCATAAAGGCATAGCAAAAAAATTCGGATTTTGAAAACAAATGTTTTCCAGTTCCATGCTTCTAGATTATGATTACGAAGTTACATTCTAGGTACTATAAAAACGTTACACCTTCATTTTGAATGTTCAATACGTTCAAAACATTAAAAACGTTCAATTTACGTCTAATATTTCGACTCGGGTAGAGTGACACAGAGTACTTATGGTGAAATGGGGTAACTAGAAAATTTTACAAAATTAAAAATATGACTAAATCATCATAAACTCAATCAATATAAGTAAAATTAAAGTATCAACACTGTAAAAAATTTTGATATTAAAATGGCCCCCGAGAAATTTACCGGGCTGTGAAGTGAGAAATAACGGTGCAAAAAATCCTCTGTGTAAATTATCCATCCGTGTGATTTTAACACGGTGTAATCTACTTTTTTTACACCATTCCGTGTTACTCGTTATAATTTTAGAGTCATGTGGAGCAAGTGTACGCGGTAGGTAAGTTTGCGCAACCCCATTCATTTCGGACTGAAATGTATGGGTTTGTGCACACTTCTCTCGCATGACTCTAGTAATTAATGAGCAACAAATGATATTGAACATTTTTAACTATTTAATCAGTTAATATATGTAAAGAAACTGTATATTTCTTTAATTTTGAATTCTGCCGCGTTCCACGAGGTTTACATATTTTATAGTTGGGTAGTATACCTCTACAAAATCGAGAGTAGATATAAGAAGAACGGTCATTAGACGGCGTCATACTTAACAATACCAAGAAAATAATTAATAAATTAAAGAGTGTTAAAAGAAATTGACATATTGAAAAATAAACTTCTAATGTAGTTTCTTTATTTTCAGTAGGAATTCGATAAATAATGTGTTAGTGTTTAGTAATAGAATTTATAATAAATAAAATAAATAATCTTTGTTTTCAGAGCAACACATTATAGTTCGTTTAGTTCTTAAACCCTAGAGAATACCAGAAACAATAATCTTATATATACTAATTTATTTAGATGTTAAATAGTATTTAGAACATTTCCATATTTTTATGATTATTTTTCTCAACGCAAAATTATCATAAATTACACATTTACATACTTGATGATGTAAAAATTTTTAATTCACACCGCCTAAATTTAACCCAATATTTGGTGTAATTTTTACACCGAGTCATTTATAACACACTGAGTCCAAAAATATTTTACAGTGTAAAATAATTAAATCCAGTAAAAAAAATTACAAAGAAAACTTTATTGTGTAATTTCATACCTCAGAAGAAAATGTTCCATTATAATTATTGTAAAATAATATATAATAGATTTGTTTGAAATATATGAAAACAAAAAGCCATAATAATTGATTATTCATTAAGGCATTCCATTGATTATCACTCCCTCTACATTATTAGAAAATGATTTAATGTCACAAACTCGATACGGATATAACGTTTAGATGAACCAAATTTATTGATAATATTAAATTTAGTTAAATATTTACACAAATGATATTATCTTCCAGTGCTAATATTGGACGTTAATATTTATGTTAAATGTATATATATTTTTTATTTTAAAAAGCCATTTACTTTTATTAGCAAGTGTCCGTCGAGTTTTATTTGTCTTATATATTATATATTTTATTACCAAGCAGTAAGATGAATAGACAATACTTAAGTGGCTATTTATTTACACTTTACTTGATATAATATATTTTCTATTTTATTAAATACACATATATTTATATATCAAGTGGCACGTGTTTGCGTGTATTAATTGAAACTATATTATATTAAATTGTATAAAGTTCTTTGATGCTCTCCAATTTATATATGTATATATAGATATATATAGTATTTTATTAATAATTATTTACAATCGTAATTAAGCTTGAGAAGAAAAAAACTTGACATATATATATATATATATATATATATATATAAACGAAAAATTAAAAATGAAATTTTATTAATCACTTAACTTTATGTTAAAACACGTCATATTATATTTTATTATTTGGCACTGTTGTTTTTTAATTAAATTAATTAGTTGAGTATCAAATTATTAATTTGATTAATTTTGCCAATAATGCTTTCATATAATGAAGCAAATACTGCTTGGAGTTTAATAACGTTAAGTTCTATTTAATTTACACACACTCCATTGCAATTATTCAATGCTGAACACTTGTATAAAACACGTGAGCGTTTTACATGATAAATATATATATATACATCTATATATATTTATAATTATAAATAGAATTTTAATTTAAATTATTAATAGTGTTTTTAATTGTAATTTACGTGATTACGGTATGGATAATATTTAGTGTACAGTGGATTATTAAAATAATATATAATTTTGGAAAACTTTTGATAATAGTTGTGGCTGCTGAAGTACCTTCCGTGTCAAGGGGCGTTCGCCGCGTTGAACCACTTTCCCTAAGGGATCCTTGATAAATGCGGTTCAGCCTGTGTCCATGATGCTCGCGTGACTCACTCGAATCGTCTTCATTCGGCACCTCGTTGTTTTTCCTCGAGTGCTCGGTTAAATCCATATCTTTTTAACAAATTTAATTAAACTAATTAAATATAAGAGCTGTTTACGTAAACCCAATTAAAAATACATTTAACAACACACAACAATTAAATGTTAATTAGACAGGAATTTAAAAATTTTGCTATCAGTAATTACCTAGAAATAACGATTCAAAGTCTAGGTATTTTGTAAAAATTTTTCATGGAATATAATTTTTATATTGTTTTAATTTTGTTATCTAGGAGAGAAATAGTTTAGGTCAGTATTATTTTGTCTGCATAGTTGTCAAGAAACTAATTGATATTAAAGAATCTATATTTCAAATAAATTCTATTCCACTGATGAAAAAAATGAAAATATTCCGCTAACAAATTTACTCTGTCGTTGGTGAGATAGCAACGAGTATTTTTAATCTCAAGTATTTATTTATTTAATTCAAAGTTCTGAGTACTTTTACTTCATCAATAAATTCTGACATTAAAAAATAATCATTGAGATAATCATTGACGTCATCGACTCAAATAAATCTTTATTGATTCATGTTGTGTTTATCATTTTCTTTAATAATTCAATTATTTTATTTGATAAACTGTAGAAAAGCGGGATCGAATTCAGAGTGCACAGTAAAAAATGTGTCAAAATTTGAACACAAAATTCGAGTAATATGAGAAGTAATTTCAACACTTTTAAATGTTAATGGCGACACAGAAAACATGTTAACTTTTACATTTTATTTTTGTACTATGGATTATTCTTAGGTTATCAAAAGTGACTACAATTACTATTTAACATTTAACTATTTTGTGATAGTAAACATGATCCTAAAGTTAGCAGACATTTAACAATTTTCGAATTTTTTTTTCAACAAATCAATTACCAAAAAAAAAAAAAAATAAAAATATGCGCTTTCCAGATAATACAGGTTCCTTTCAGCAGTCGATGTGTTACTATATAAAATAGGTATAGGTCCTATGTGGAGATGCGAAAGACTCCCCGGACAAATGCATATCATTGTCGTTCAGCATAGTAACCATTCCTGTGCTGGACAGGAACTGTTCCTTTCAGTCACATGTCTGACTACTGTTCAGCGGGAACTAATGTTGTAAACAGCACTCAGACATGTGACTGAAAGGAACGGTTCCATCAATTGAAAATAAATAAAGCCATTGTCACAAAAATAATAACTAACCGAGCAGAACTGATGCTTAATGGCGCTTCCCGCGTGAATAGAGGAAAGACATTTTTTTTAACACAATTCAAAAGTCGCTTCAATACTTTTTTTGTGTTGATTTTAAAGTAACATTTAATAAATGTTGATAATTTAGATTTTTGTACTAGGTAACACTTTTAAAGTGTTGGATAGTAGATCAATTAAAAATGGTAAAGTAATACAGAGAATTGTGTTGATTCGACACAAAATAATCAGCACAAAAAATTTAACACGGGCCGTTTTTAACACAGATACACTATGTTTTTTACTGTGTAATTACAGATTTTATTTAAATCCGAATCCACTCCGATTTGGAATTTTAACATTAAAATGAACTCCCTTTAGGAGTTAATTTCACCGAATTCACTTCAGATGTGATCCGCGTTCACTCCGCAAATTTTTTACAGTGTAATGTTTCTTCTATTCAAATCTATTGTGACGTTAAAATAATTAAGTTATTCCGTTGCTCAAATATTGATGAATTGACTAAGCTCTTATAGTATTGGATCAACCACTGAAATTTAGTTAAATGAATATCGAAATAAGTTAGTATCAAAGACAGTTTTCGGTTGTCACAACTACGCTGGTCATTGAAAGGAATCCTTCAGTCTGAAGATGACGTCTTTCAAAGAATCTATCCGTTTTGTTCGATGTATTTTAATCACAGCCTTTCAACCAATGACAGTTTGGTTATATCAGCACTAATTTTATCTGCAATATGTTTTCTAAGTGTATAACAAAAGATTTTAAATTTCGATTGTTCAAAAATTCTGATTTGTTTTAGAATTAAATTTATTTCAAATTATCATTCATGAGTGCAACAAATAAAGTTCCATTAATTTTTTCGAGTGTAAAAAAGTGGATCGGTGACGTACGTTTTTTTTTTTTGCATTACTAACGAAAGACGGATAATTTATTTGCGTAGATAAATTTAGTAGGTAAATTGAGCTCAAAATTTGTGAGAGTATTAAAAAAATAAAGATGTTCAAATGAAATGAACTGTTAACTTGTATGTATAGCTATCTAAATTTAATCTGATTACGTTTAGTGAGTTTGAATGCGTTGTATGCATGATTGAGCATTTGAATGGCTATTAAACCTTTTGAATAAATAATTTTTTTTGTTCATACGAATTTGGCTAGTATTGATTTGTAATAATATTCAGGTCATTAATTTCAAATATTCTAAACTAGAATATCTCTTTCATAGATCTAATATTATACATTGAGAAGACAAATAACTTGGTTTGGCTTAGCTGTAGTATCAGAATAAATAGGAAGATTGGAATTATCGATTCTATTGAATGTTATTTGGACAAGAAATTACATCACATTTCATTATTTTTATTCTTACAGTTTATTTATAAAATATGATACTGAAGTTAGCTGACGTCTAATAATTTTTGGGTTTTTTTAGAAACGATAAATTATAAAAAAAAAAATTTTTTTAAAATCGCGCTAATAGTTTTTCAAAATTTTCTACAGATGCACATTTTAAGTTTTTTTTTCTATCATTGATTTGTTGAAAAAAAAAAAAATCTGAATATTTTTAATTGTCTTCTAACTTCAGTGTCATTATCAGAACGTATGTTTGAATCGTTTACTGAAAAAATGATAACCTTTTGGAAAAATGAAAAAGTTTTTTTAAATTATTAAATTGTCGATTATAATTATAATTGTTCAACTTTTTGCTATGAAAATATAAAATAAAAAAATTGTTGATTTTTGTCTGATTTGCAAAAATCGATTTTTATACAATTTACATTTTGAGGTAAAGTAAAAGACCTAGTACCCGATAAGGGACTAGTACCCGATCACTCCATGTATTTGCATATCTATATTTAGTAAAATTTAGTAAATATAGATATACAAATACATGAGTAATCGGGTACTAGTTCCCTGATCGGGTACTGGATCTCTCACCTTAATTAGGACGCTATTATACGTCATTTCAAAAGGTTTATCAAAAATTAAATTTGATACAAATTTGAAACTGTTCATTTTAATAGATTTTGATTTATAAAAATAAAAAGTTGGAAATTTTGTCATAATTCCATTATCAGTATTGTAATTTTCCACAGCAAAAGAGGTTTTCTTCGTGCGAAAAATTTTTTCAAGAAAATTTTCATTTGCACCAAGAAATTTTTTGCATTATGAATTGAAAACTAAAATTTTTATAAAGCGAGAACAGATTTTTTTGAGTGAGAAAAAATTTTTTTATTCAATTCATGATACACAAAATGTTTTGGAGCAAGAAATTTTTTTTTTTTCGATGAAATTAAAATTATTAGTTTTGTCAATAATTACTCTCTATATTGTCTACGAAAAAAGTAAATTTTTTAACTTCGAAAAATTATTATTTTGGATAACGTAATTTTTGTTTTGGTCAATAAAATCTTGGTTATAAAAAGTTCATATTTAATTTAAAAATGAAAAGTTGACTTTTAATAAGTTTTTTTTCAAATTCTCATTATAAATCGCCATTATTATTTTCTCATATTAAAAAATACTTTTATCGGTTAAAAATATTATAAATTTTGATGTAAAATGATTGTTCTCATTAATGTAAATAACCGAATGATTAATTTTTCCAAATAGGTATTTTATCCGCTGTGTTCAGAAATACAAATTATTAGTAACCAACGATTTAAATAAAATATTAACCAACTGTTAATCGATTTTATAATGCTCATAAATAATAATAAAACATATATTGATAAATGAATTGAAAGTGAAATGATAAATGTATAAAGTTTATTTAGCTGTATTGGATTGTTATAATAAAATTAGTAGTAGAAACTTAAATAATAAATCAAAGAAAATAAATATGAAATTTTCCGTAAACATATATTGACATATAAAAGTTTCGTTTATTTTCATTTAATCAAATAATTTTATTTTATTTTCTTTATTACGTCAAAGTGAGAGTTTCATTTATTACGTTCAATTTATCTTTTAATCCCGCAAAATTGGGCGATATTGAAGGGTGACAAGAGAGAATGCTCGGCAAAGAGTAAAAGAGATAAATAAATATAACAGAAAGAGTAGAAAAAGTTGAATATCGCAGTTTAGCAGTGATAACACTTGGTAGACTTTTATCGATCATGTCTGGCAACACATGGCTTACCCAATTTCAGTTTCTGTTTCAGCTTTCATCTGCCCAACTGATAAACGATAACTAATACGTTCAAGGATATTGTTTCTATTGGCAACTTTGTCCTAACACCTTTTGCACGTGACTAGCTTATTTTATATAGTTCTTTTTTTGTCAAATTTTTTATTATTTTCCGTTATACATTTTAGATTGTTTCTTAGTTTAATCTGGATTTTTATCTACTGAACTCTTACATTAAACATTTTATTTCTTGTTACGTTTTTTTATTTTTATCAAGACAGTTTTTTCTTATTTAATCTTACTTGTGTTTCACGACGAGCTTAACACCTTCGACTTCACGGTTCAATAGTTAATCTAGCTGGCTTATCTGATCGCGTGACTTTACGAGATGCAAACGCATTCTAAGATAAACGGGATATGCACGAGACAACGAGCTTTCTCTCGTGTTTACCCCGGAAAATTGCTAAGCTAATCTATTCCATTAAAAATAGAATAACATTATTAAAACTTTATTTTTTTTAGAATATTTTAAAATTAACAAATTTTATTTAGCCAATTAATAATTTTTGTAAATCAATGAATTGTTTGATGGGGTTTTATTTGAATTTTTTTTTTATTTAATTTAGTAACAAAAAGCAACTAGACATTTTTGGCTTATCATGGTGTAAACTTTCTAATTTAACTCAGTCTAAAATTTTCAGTCGACGATTTTAAGCTTGAAAATTTTCAAATTGAGACGATCCTCGGTTTAAATCTGATGGTTCGAATTTTTTTAAATTTAACGTTTACTAATTTTGAACTTTATGTGAACGATAAAAAAATCGCAAAAAACTTTTTGAGAATTTAGGGAGGATTTTGTTAAAGTCAAGGAGACTTTTTTTCTTAAATATCTTCAAACGTAATTACCATTCAATTATTGTTTTACTTAATAATGTTCCTGGGTCAAAAAAATATCTTGATTTTGGCATAATTTTGAGAAATTGAAAATAAAGCAAATTAAGTTTAAGTTCTTTTTCTAATAAATGAAAAACATATTTTAAGATATTAAAACATATTCTTGCTTTTGACTAAATTGTCTTACTTACTACCGATTTACGTCAACTGAATCAAATTAAAGTCACGTTGTCTTGGATTTGACTTAAATGTAAGTCATGATGTAAGTCAAGTCATATTGAAATTGAAAAAAGCAAGTGTACCCAAAATTAAGTTAACTAATGTACCTGAAGATCAAAACGTTTTTCGCGGAACGAAAATATAACACGAAACGAAAAGTAAAAAATCTACTGGATCTAGGTTTTTGAAATCTTCGCATAGGTTCTAGTATGACAGCCGAAAATTGCAGGCCACCCCTTAATCAGTCAAATTACATAAATTTTTTTCATTTTCGTTGCGCGAAAAAGGTTCCGATCTTCAGGTACATGTTACCTACACGGAGAAAAATGTCAAGTGAATATTCCTATGCAGCATAGTGTTGGTTACATCACTCTATAGTTTGTATAAGCAGTCACATAAGAGCGGCATAACACAAACTATAGAGTAATGTAACCATTACTATGCTGCATAGGCATATTTACTTGACATTTCTCTCCGTTTAAGTCAAATGCAAGTCAAAAAAATCGGTCTGTCAGTTGACCCTGCGGGCCAGCCCCAAAACTTCCCGCTGTTTCCGAGCTCGCTGAGCTCGAAAACATTATTGTGAATATATTTTCGAGCTCTTCGAGCTCGCAATTACTTTTGTATGCCATTGTTTTGTAAAAAACCATTTTTTAGCATTTCTTTCTTCCACGATATCTCGCGAACGAATTAACCGATTTTGATGGTTGAGGTGGCAATCGACGCGTTTTATCAAGTTCTAAAGCTGGTCGAATTTTGAAATTGATTTATTCAGCCGTTTTTGAGAAATTTCAAAAAAACCAAGGAAAAAATTTTTTTTGAATTCTTTCGTCAACGGTTTCTCTTGAACGAATGAACCGATTTTGATGGTTGAGGTGGCATTCGACGCGGCTTATAGAGTTTTAGAGCTGATTAGATTTTGGAATAAATCCATCGAGCAAATTAAAAGTTATCCAAATAAAACATTTTCGAAAAAATTTTATTTTTGAAATATCTCTGAACGCACCCTACCGATTAAGTTCAAATTTATACGGCCTCAAGACATTAACAAGCCGCGTCGAATGACACCTCAACGATCAAAATCGGTTCATCCGTTCAAGAGTTATGAATATTTACATACATACATACGTACGTACGTACGTACGTACACACATACATACACTCGGACATCATCGTGAAATTAGTCAGGATAGCTTCCTAGGACCTCGAAACGTCGACATCTGATGGAAATTCGATTTTCGTAAATCGGACCGAAACCAATAACTTCCCGAATTTTTGAAAATTTACAATTTTCTTAGCGGGAAGTTAAAAATTATAGCAGCTAAAATCAAGTTATTTTTTTGACCCGGGTTAAAAGATTTCAAAAAAGTTAAAATTTTTAACTGAAAATTTAAAATTGTTTTAACCTTTGAAATATTTCATGATAAACATTTTGGAAATCATTTTTTGGTTATTTATAAGAAAGTCTTAGTTTTATAAAAAAAGTTTAGATGAAGTATAATTTTTCTGAAGTTTACTTACCGTAGAGCCGTATATTACTTTCAGCTTCTCCGATTGAATTTTTTGAAATACATTTGTAGCCACCTAAATCACTTTTCTGTAAATTACGTATAATTAACCGCATTTGTACACTGTAATCAGACATCCTTTCTTCGGACATTGTATACTTGTGATTAGTTATTATCATTTCGCCGGTTTCGCGAGTCCAATAGTTGATAGCCTTTGGAGAAGCTTCCACTTGACAAACTAGCGTGACGTTTGTTCCTGCAGGTGCACCAACTAACTGGTTTGGAACTTGAATCATCGGATGAACTAGAATTCAAATAGAAATACAAAAAAGCACATAAGTATGTATATATTCCACTTTGTATTCTAACTAAAGTTTATGTTCAAAGAGAAGTTCTGTTAAATGAACATAAGCTACTTTTTGTTATAAGTTATAAGATTTAAATAAGCTTCTTACGTCTTTTTGATTAAACTCGAGGTTTTCAGTAAATATACGGAAAGAAACAAATTATTAACAATTTTTCGTTTCCAGTCAATAGTATTAAATTCTCAAACGACAAATTGAATAACTTGGTTCATTACTATCGGACAAAGAATTTAGTTTTTTTTTTTTTTTCCGTATGAATAGCATAAAAAATATTGCTTCTGAGGTTGGTAATTCAGATATCTTTGAAGACAATAGAAATATATAACAATGTATTTTCATATTGTATAAATCACTTTATCGAAATTTTTAGTTTCCATGGCAAATAGGAGAGAGTAAAACACAGCGAAATGCCTGCGACTTCTCAAAAAATTTGTTTGACATTCTGATGTATCTCATTGACACTTACACGGAAAAGTTATTCTTGCTTAAAATGTTATGGTGTCATAGTAAATTCGGACCATGCGGGCTACCTGACGGAACTTGGAACAAACACTTTCAAAAATTACTATGACAATAAGAAAAATTCCTATGGTCATAGTAATTTTTGAACATGTTTATTTCAATTTCTGCAGGTGGCCAACATAGTCTGGCTTTACTACGACACTATAGCATTTCAAACAAGAATGATTTCTCTGTATACTTGGACTGTTTGAAACCAGTACACGATAAAAAATTGTAGGTTAATTATTCCCGAGCTGTCTGGTAATTATTCGATACTAAGGTTATAAAAATTTCCTATAGATGGCGGTGTAATTACTATCAAAAAAGTAATAGCATTAATCTAGCAAATTGAAACATAACCCCAACAGCATGGAACTCATTCCCATGTTGTACACTCATTATCGTTAATGCCTCTCCGAACCCGCCCCTGCGATCTCTCATTACTCAGGCAGAGAGCCAGGCATTAATGAAAACAATACAGTACAAGTACCAGAATCTTGAGTTTTCGAAATAACATAGTAATGATTACCAGAAAAAATGAAAAAAAAACAATGCTCATAGTACTCGTTACAAGAGTAATAGTTACTGTACTTTCTTCTTCATGTAATTTTACACGGAGAAAAAAAACACATTGGAATATTTACTATGTTATCATAAAAATGATTACTATGCTATATCGGAACTGTGCCTATGTCGACAAAGTGGAACTTTCTACGCAACAGGAAATTTTTCTTAGTAATATAGAAAAATATACTATATCCGCATGTACTGTAAAAAATTTTAGGTCTGCGGTGTGATGTTAATATCTGTTACATTACCAAACTTAAAAAAATACATAGTTCAACCAAGTAATATTTTCTCGATTTAAGAATTTCTATACTTATTTCAATAAAATAAACTTGGTAAACACCACTCAAGTAAATCTACAGTGACCACCAAGAAAGCATCAATATTTTTATAAACTTTGGTTCTCATTCATTGAGAAGCATTTTTTCATACATATTAAGCAGCGCGAGGACATAATAATATTATTATTATTTTTTCAAATTTTATTTTTAATTCTACAAGAAAGATATCCCAGGTGATATTGATATTATTTTATCAAGACTTCTAAAGAAATCCAAGCTTTAAAAACTCGAAACAAGATCTGAAATATTGTTTTCTAGTTCAGAAAGTAGCAGGAGGTTTTGTGAGTGGCCTGGGTGGTCAACTTCTTAGTAAATTAGTTTGTAGATTATTTTGGTGTATGGTAATCATTACCATAATATTATAGTAACCATTACCATAACATTATGGTTACCATTACTATAATATTATGGTCGTCATTACCACATCAAGAAAATTTTGCACGATCGATTTACACAGACGGTACCCTGTTAAGTCCTCGGAGACCATTTTCGCACCAAAAATTTTTTACAGTAGAAATTATTTCTATGTTAAACCTATAGGAATTATTCCCGTGTTCAAATAAGAATAATCTCGTGTTTAACATAGGAATTACTATTTTAACATATAAATTTTTTTGATGTATTATCGGTAAATTTCCGATGTACCATACTATTTTTTCTTATATTGACGTATAAAAACTTCCTATGTCACTATAGTAATAGTTACTATGCTAACTTAGGAAAAGTAACTGTTTTTTTTTCTCCGTGTACTTTACATATATTTACAATAAAACTATTCAACAAACAATGTGCAATTTATTGGAAATAGTTTCCATAGAGAAACAAAACTTGTGAATGTAAATTTAGTTACCAAATAAAAATGTACTTCCGTAACCAATTAAAACTTTCTCATAGCTTTAGTTGTTTAGAAGCCAAACCAAAACGCGGCTATAAATCAATCGTTTGCTGTTGCTTGTGCGGATCGTCGATATAACCATCCCTCACGCAAAACATCCATGAAATGCAAACGATTCGCGGGTGCACATTGCGAATGTGGGCATTAAACCAAGCTCCCATTGTGAAGAGGATTTAACGACCAATTAATTGAGTGTGTATGGCTATTGGTATTAGTTTCGATAGTTTAGATTTTAAATCGCTTAAATTTGAATTTATATATTATTTACACAATACAATACAATAATGTATTTGTTAATTCATTTATTCTGTTAGTAATATGTAAACAAACTAAATGAATAGATAATTGGTACACAATTAAATGACGGGAATCCGGCCAAAGTTTTGGCTACTGCGAATTTGATCCGATCGTAGTATAGAATAAGTATCTAATAGATAAACATTGTATAGTATTGTTTTAGTATATATAAGGATCGGTAGGTTGTCTACTTGTCTGTGCACAGTTTGCGGTTCCATTGTTGGAAGCAACACAAGTAGATTTTGGTTAAGTTACATGTTGTTTCACTTTCTCTACGTTGTACTACTATACTAGTGCTTGCTGAACTACATAGAGATAGAGTTTTATACTTATATAGAACGTTGAATTAAGTGTATAGTGTACTATGTACAGAGGAGAAACCGTAGAAATGAAGGATGTGGCAAACAGAAACGCTCAGGAGAATATCGTTTTGAGATATACAGGGATACTTAGATATATAATGTTGAAGTAATAAGATAACGGGAGTTGGGAGACTCAACTCTACATTATTGCCTACTTAAGAAGGCTTTAAAGGCCATATAAATTTATTTGTTCGTGATGCTGCGTTTATTAATATAAATTTTTATTAATAAGGGAAGCTCCGACTAAATAAAAATAAGAGACTATATGGATTATGAATTTAAATTATGGTTTATGCATAGAAAGTAATTTAAAGTTATGGATACTGTGTTTTATAGAAATTATTCTCGTAATGGTTTGGAACAAGATAGTAAAAATTATCGTTATGGGAATCGTTACTCTATGTTATATCATAGTAGTTATTTCTGTGAAATATTTGAATATTTCCTATGAAATATGGGTTTTATTTTTTATTGCCGTCTAAAGAGTAAAAATCATATATTACGGGAACGGATCTCATGATCCCAAGTAGTCAATTCTTTGTCTATAAAGAGACATCTTTCCCCATATTCACATAGATGTATGAACATATATTCGTGTTTAATAAATAGGAGAGATCGGGGCAAAACGGCTCAACCGAATAATTTTGTAAAGAAAAAAAATGTAACTATCTGATAAAGTTCTTTCGATATTTAGAATTTATTAGGAATTGAGAAGCGAAGCAGAGTATCTGGAGTAAAATGGGACATCTGGAAAATTTAAAAAAAAGAAAGTATGTTTTTATGGAACGAAAATTTTAGTTTATAATTTATTTCGGAGAGATCGTTGCACCCCAGAAAAGAATGTAAAAGAAAAAACACGCAAACATGTTGTACATCATTAAAAATTCATATACTGTAAATGAAATTGAAGTATGTACGGTAATTAAAACCACCAAAAATGAATTTAAAAAAAAAAACAAATTATAACGTGACCCGGCCAGAAATAAACTTTTTTTTTTTAAATTGTCTTAAAAATAATATCAAAATTCTCCGAAAAAAGTCAAATCAATGTGCACCCGGTACTGACAAACCATAAAAAATAATTACTCGTTTGGGTGGGCCGCCGTGCCTTCTGTTTTTCTTATAAAATAAACTTAATTTAATATTCGATTTAAAGATAGAATAATTAATCTTTTTAAAGATATTAAGATACTTTTTAAATAAAGTGAAAATGCATTGTAAAAATAGTTTTAGGTTTGTTATTTTCTTTTTAATTTGGTTTCAAAGCTAGTGATGTGTTTAAAAAAATGTTTTTAGTTTGTGACTTTTGGAGTTGGAATAAAAGTATCTGTAGTATTGGGAATGCAGCAGTATACTCTGAGTAATAAAAAAGTAAGTTAAGTATGTTGGATGGAAGAGGAATGAATTGAAAGGTTTTTGGAGTTAAAAAGTTTTCAAATATTTTTTTTTATTTTTTTTCTAAAGATTTTATGGATATAGTTTTTAAATGATGTAATTTATATATTGATTTTCGTATTAGTTCTCTGAGGATGGAAATTTAGGCGTTTTGCCAAAATAATTCAAGTTAAAAATTGACCTGATTTTCAAAGTTTCTGATTTATTATTTTTTGTATTCTGCTAATTTTTATCAAATACTTTAGTAACAACCTATTTACATTCTTTAAAAAATTCTTTTATTAAAATGAAATAATATCTTTAATGAAAATCTAATGAATATTTAACCATAAATAACCCAAAAGAAAAAAAAACAAATTAAATGAAACTAAACGTTTTCTTGATATATTTACCAAGGAAAAAGGAAAAAGAAAATTAATAACGGCTGTGTCAGCAGATCAGGGATATAAGTCTAGCGTGATCACGCGGTTATTCAATGAGGGTGAATTATCAGGATGGGTGAAGGCAAGTCGGACGTCGAGGTAGGGTTGGCGTGAGAGTACATCCAATTTCCGTGGAAGAATTACCTCAGGCGATATTGCTAGCCAGAGAGACACGAGACGTGAGCCTTGGCTTGCCTTGGGTATAACTTTAAGTAACCTGCCACATTTCCACCAGAACGTTTTTTCTAAAGTCATATATACATAAACATATATATACATAGCTTATTTCACAAAGACTCATTCCCATTATGTATACATAGTTTTAAAATGTAATTTAATTATCTTTCTTCTTTAGTTATTTTTTCGTTTTGCTTAGTTCATTTCAATGCTAGTTTCTTTCTAAAACTTTCTTTCTCTGGGAAAATAGTCTAGCAACCCTTGTAAACCAACTAACTACTCTGTATACCCACCAACCAAGTATACCAACTTTGTACTACAGCTATTCCCACTCTCATAAAAGCTGTATTTTATATTTTTTTTTATTTTTATCAAAACTTTTTGTTTTAAACCTCAGTTGGCTGACTGGCTGGCCAATTTAAGCCGGGTATATTTGAGCACCAACGTCGAAATTATGCTAAGAGTAAGAGACTAACTATCTCAATGGTGTTTTTCTCTAGTTAACAAGTGAGTTGGGATACTGTCACAGAAATTTTCTTGATACTGATAATCTTTTGATGATACTGTTACAATGTCAATTGTTATTGTTACTGTAGTTGTTATTGAAGGATCTACGTTCTATATAAATATTTGAAAGTGTACTCAAAGGTGTTGAAGTTAAACACAACTAAGAGGTTTTTGTTTACTTACAGTTGACATGCAACATCATCTGTTTACTGACCGATGGCGGCACTCCGTTACTTGCTATACACATATAAGTCCCCATTTCACTTCTCGTTACCTTCGTTAGAATCAATATCTCGCCTTGGACAGAAGTTTCTGTAATTAAAATAAATTTTTTTTAATTATTTAAAAGTTTTATTGATATTATTTTCAAATTAAAATTTGAAATTTAATTTATTAAATTGCTTCACTTCTACAACCGATTATTAATAATCGTTAAATTATTTATATTTTTATACAATTTTAATGAAATGTATAATTTTTAATAAATGCAATTATTATTTAAAGAGAATATTGAACAGTTGAAGTAGTCACTCCACAAACTAAAAATACTTTAGACGTATTTTATTGAAAATATAATATTTTAATAAGTTATCTCTATTATAAATTATATACTTTTTTATTTCAGATATAACTTGCATTTTAGAATATGATAATAATTTATAATTTATTTAATCAATTGCTGCTTTTAATATTAATTGAATTTTCATGCTTGGTAACAATAATTTTAATTAATTTTTAAAAGTCGTATAATATGACATAATACTGAATAAATTTTAATAAATGATGTATGTAATTATATCTACTAATATCAGTGTGCATGAAATTTAATATTTAAAGATTTGGTAATTATTTATAATTACGGCTCCACTTATTTTGTAATAGTTGTAAAAAAAAAAAAAGCATTTTTCCATTTTTTATGGCCAAAAACAGAAAATTGTGAAATATTCAAAAAATCATAAAAAATAGAAAAATCGTGTACCTAAAGATCCGAACGTTTTTCGCGAAACGAAAATAAAAAAACGAAATGAAAAATAAAAAATCTACTGGATCTAGATTTCCGAACTGTTTCGCATGGGTGCTAGAATGTCAACCGAAAATTACAGCCACCCCAAATTACCCCTTAAGTCATCTTTAAGCAGTCAAATTACTTAAATTTTTTTTATTTTCGTTAAGCGAAAAACGTTCCGATCTTCAGGTACATGAAAAATCAACATTTCTATATATGTAGGGGAGGGTGGGGCAGAGCGGCCCCCCTGAAATTTTGGTCAAAAAAAAAATTTTTTTTTTTTGACTAATTACTATAAACCCGATATGTTTGCGCATTTTTACCCCTACGCATGACATGTGGGGCAAAATGGACAAGCCCAAAATTTTGAAAAAGTGATTTTTTCATATTTTTATCGTCAAATTAAAAAAAAATTAGTATAATTTTAGCCCTACGCATAACACCTGGGGCAAAATGGACCAGCCGAAACTTCCGAAAAAATTATTTTAAAAAATTTTTTTCGAGTAATATAAAACCAAAAATAGTTATCAAGAGAAAGAAATACATTCTTAATGATGAAAACAATTTAAAAAAAAAAAACGAAAAAAAAATTTTTTTATCACTTTTTAGAGGGGGGCCGCTCTGCCCCACCAAAAAAAAATTTTTTTTTTCAGAATTTTGGCAAAATGGCCATAAATTTGTTCGAAATAGGATAAAAGTAAAGTGATCTTATGGTTGAAAGCCACAAAAAATAATAATGGGCTTAGGGGGGCCGCTCTGCCCCACCCTCCCCTATATTTGTTTATTTTTAAGGAATTGTACGAAAAAAAATGATAATTAAAAAAAAAAATTTTTTTCAAAATTTTCAACACAAACATCAAAAGTGTGTATTTTTGCAATTCATAAGTTGAATTTTCTCTCTTAAAATGAACCAGTGAAATTTCACTGATTTTCCAGTGAAATCCACTGATTCTCCAGTGAAATCCACTGGTTCAACCAGTAAACCGAGCGTTCACTGGTTTAACCAGTGATACATATATATAAACTACATACATATAAACACAATAGGTTAGATTAATTTTATTTTATTATAAACGTTTATTTATTAACAAAGTGAAGTCAAACAAAAAGAGTCTTAATAACAATTATATTTAATTAAAAATTATTTAGTAATAAAATAAATAATATTTATTAAGATTTATAAATTTTTAATTTGTTTCCATTTTCAATGGGCTTTTTATATTGTTCAATTTTAAAATTATGTCATTCATTTTTGAGGTTAGCTCTAAGCTATTGAAATTACTCCAAAGTTATTTATTTTTAAACTCTGTAAAAATTGTGTCATATAATTATTATTGTTATATATAAGTTAGTTAAAATATTACATGAAGACAATCAATAAATATTACTTATTTATTGACATAATAAAACACTTAAATATACTCATGTACAGAATGCTGCTGTACCCGCGAGCTTACATATTTTTAGTTCACTGGTTGAAACCAGTGAGCGCGACGTTCACTGATTCAACCAGTGAACTTTTAGTCACTGGTTAAACCAGTGAACTTCACTGGTTGAATCAGTGGAATTTCACTGGTTCATTTTAAGAGAGTACTCATAGAAAATCAAATTTTCATGAATTTATGAATTAATATCCTTTAATGCGCCGAAGAGTAAAATATTAAAAAAATTAAAGGTTTAAAAAAATACATTTTTCGATTTTTAATGGCCAAAAATAGGTGGAGATGTGATTGTAAACGATTACTGCTACAAAAACTTTTTCAAGTTAAAAATTTTGAAAATTTGTTGTTTGATAATTTTAATTTTGTTAAGTTTTGTCTATGTAGATCTAAATAGATTCAAATTATTTCTTCAGAGAATGTGAAATTACTTTGAAATCATAAATTTAAATCATTCATAAATTATAATTTTACGGGCCTATTATTGAATATTGAAAATATTCTTAAATTGACATGAATTTATTATTCTCAAATTAAATTTTGAATGTAAAATATTGAAAGTTATAATTACGTCTCGTTTTAGTTCCACCATTAATATCTCGGACGATAATATCACCACGATCTTCTCGTCTCCATATTATTTCAGGCTTAGGGTAACCTCGTGCTTTACACGTCAGTTTAGCTGAACTGCCTTCAGGGACCATCATATCACCGGAAGTTTCTTCAGATATTATATCTGGAGGTATGACCACTTCCAAGAAAGCGCTCTGTCAATCATAATTAAGTTTAAAATAATCTTACCGTCGTAGAAAGCTTATTAAATCTTTGAATCCAATACCTAAAGGAGAGCTGGGGAAAATGAAGACTACGAAGAAACCATGGAATTATTTTAATTATTTTATCAGAAATTAAGTCTAAAATATTATCGGTATTTTATAAGGGTGTGCGAATCGAATTGAATATAACTATTCGGATCGAATAATTCGAAATTTTTCGAACTATCTGAAAGTTTTTTAATTATTTGTAATTTTTGAAATTACTTGATTCAAATCGAGAAAATTCTGATCAGCTTTCAACTATTCAATTTTTATTTAATGGAAAGCTTAGTTTTTAAAATAACCAAAAATAATTTTTTCGTAGATTCGTGTCTGAGCTCTATTTGTATCTCTGACAAAAATTTGAATAATTGTACAAAATATTACAATTTTAAGTTGTTCAAAAGAAAATTTGCGAGTAATTCGCAAGTTCGAATCTAATAGTTCGTAAGTTCAAACTTTTCGCACACCCTTAGTATTTTACTGATCACTTACATTTGGATCAAAGACAAATTTTAAATTGTCATTAAAAAAAATGTCGAAGTTAGTTTTAAAAAAATCAAACACTCGGTAGATAATGGGTTCATTTTTACAGGTTGATAATTATTATTTTTTTTAAGCATTGGTCAACGTGTAATTTACAGTATTCTAAATAATGAAAAAAAAAATATATCTCAGTATAATGCAGGATTTAGATTTCCATAGATCCAAATTATTTTTTCTCCCGTTGCATAAAAATAATAAATTAAGATTTAAACCATTTTGTTAGGAAAAAAAAACCGTTTTCATAAAAAATTTAAGATATCCCAAATTACCCAGCTCTCACCTCATAGATTAACATAAATAATAAAATAATATAAACAAAGTACCTGGCTTTTCATAGGATCAGTATTAACTTGGCACATGTAAAGTCCACGATCCTCTTGCTTAGCATTCTTTATATGCAGAGTCCACGTATTATAGTCATTGTGGGTGACAGATAGACGGGCATTATTTGTGATAACGTGCTCGTGGATTGCCAGTACTGCTTTTGAGTCTGCTTTTATCCAAGCTACCTGTCCTCAATAAAATAATCTGTATTGTCAGTCGTTAAATGTATTTTAAATTTTATGAATGTGTATATATTTTTATGTGTGCGTATATGGATCTAATATAAAGTACGACTACATAAAATTCAAGGAATGAAAAGAAAGCAATTTCAATTTTTTTAAAAAACGATTCAACTTTATAGTTGATTCCTTTCTATTTAATATTATCTGTAACAGTCGATCGTATTTATATATTATGTATGTTCAGAGATCCGTTTTTACCCGTCGATTTGACGAAAATTCATTCAAGCACTAAACATTCTTCTAAAAGACGGACTTACTAACATCCAGCCCTCTTTATCCCCTTGAGAGTATTTGTACATCGATGCCGTTTGTCGTTTGTACAAAGGAATAAAAAAAAAAATAAATAAAATAAAAATCACGTCTCCAAAAAGTCTAACAGTATAAGTAGCAGATAGCTACATGCTATCATTTTACCTTTATCTATACCTATTTTATTTTTTTTTATATTTTTTAAGTATTAAGTATCATATTCTTTTCCTTTGATCCCCATTCCAAATGAAAAGATTTCGAATTTTATCTCATACCCTTCCCAATTTTTTTTTTCGCCGCAAAAAAGCCCAATAATCTCTTTGACACGCACACTTGTAACTTTCGCTCGTTTTCATCATTTTTTGTTTCATTTCTAACTTTTTTTCTACCTTTTTTTGAGGGATAATAAAAAAAGCCGGTTAACCGTATCGTTCTGTAGTGATGATGGAGGAAAGAATAAAAAATTTTGTATCGTGATGGACTAAGAATTTCTTTTTTCGTCTTATCGTGTGTGGCTGCCACACGGGAAATTGAAACTCACCTAAGGTACAAAACCCTATGTTCTATATTACACTAGACTTTGGAAAGCTCCTCAGATATATGTATACGTATATATATGTATGTCATAGTTATACGCACACAGTTGGTTATTTAAATAACTACCCCTATTTCTCTCTTTCTTTTTCTCTACATTCTATACTGCCGTGAGCGCTTTCATATGCAAAATAACTCGGTGCTCTATTGTGTGGTTCATTGTAGAACCAGACGCCTTCGTCCAGTCTACCACCTCGTTTATTTCCCTTAACAACATACAAGCCTTAATTTTTTTTCTTACTTCATTTTATTTATTTATTCTCTTTTTTCAAGAGCTACTCTATTACGCTTCCATTTTTAAAAATTTTTTTCGTAATTTTTATGCTAAGATATTACTGTTCTTTAGTGGATTTTTTTATTTAAACTTATATTTATTGTTATTTTACAAAACGACGGCCAGAGTATGCATATACATGAATAAATTTATTAATTAAAACTTTTATAACTAGTTGTTCTATAGCTGAACGATAAACTCATTAGTGCTATCCAAATGAATGTGCCAAAACATTTTTAGTTTATCTGTATATTTATATTATATTTTCGGTGATGTACAGTTTACTAGTACAATAAATTTTATTTGAGTATAAAGGTCAGAATTTACGAACATTTCGACAAAAATAACTTTATCAGAGATAAAACTTTTTATCTATTTTATTTTCGTGTTCTATTTTGCTAATGAACGAAACGTGTAACAAGAAAACGCACTTTTGTTATGGCTGAATTACTTTTTGTATTAACAGGTTGTTCATTGTGTTATTCGGGTTTTACACAAATTTATATTGATTTAAATTATTTTTTATTTTATCTTTAAAAAAAAAAAAATAAATATAATTTCAAACAATGAGAGTTTTAATTTGACGTTATTAGCGATCCATTAGACTCATTGTTTGAAAATTATTAATTATTTAACGGTGCTCTTAAAACTTAATAACAAATACATGCTCATGCAACCTTTGGTTTAATAATTGTTGTATTTATATTATATTGTAATCAACTTCATGCACTGTGACATGCCCTGAGGCTGTTATGTACAATATTAATTGCTCTATATGATTCTATTATACCAATATATAATTAAATAATAAATAAATGCTTGATTATAATTCTAATAGAAAGAGATATCTCTTGCGGTTAGTTATCAGAAAAATATATTTTGTTAAATAGAAATATTAGAGATAATTTAATATTGATAAATGATAACGAACGATTTTACTAAATATGGACATTAATTAATTATTTTCCGTTAATCATTATGGAATATATATATATATATATATATATATATATATATATATATATATATATATATATATATATATATATATATATATATGTATTTATAATATGATAAAAATATGAAGTTTTATTAAGAGTGAAAATTAAATAGAGGAGAGAGAGGGACAAAACGGGTATCCTCAAAATTTTATAAAAAAAGATTGTTTTTTAAACATTCCAAAGTCACTTTTTTAAATATATTTAAGCATTATTTTGAATTTTTAATTTCCCGCTAAGAAAATTGCAAATTTAAAAAAAAAGGGAAGTTATTTTTTTCTTTATTTACATCTAATAATTATGTGAAGTGAAATTTTTTTTCCATGTAAATTACTTATGAGAAAATTTAATTTAATCAAGTTTATTGAATTTCCCTTCTAGAATTTTTTTTCACCTTTCTTAGAGGGTGCTCCATTTTGCCTGCAACAAATGAAATTTCTTTTTTTAACGGCAGCTGAAAATTTTTTCTGCTCACTTTGAATGTCATAAAAAAAATATTTTACGTATTAAAGTTCCCGAAAACTTGCTATTTCCTTAATTACCCGTTTTGTCCCACCCTCCCCTATGTTAGATATATAATAAACATAAAAATTTATAAAATAAAAAAAATTTTTAAATAAAAATATTCCAACTGGTATGATTTTTATGAATAAATAATAAATATATATATATATAAAATTTAAAAAGTTTAACATGTTAGACAGTTGCGTGACGCTTTTCTCAGTGGAATACTTAAAAAGGTTTCATCGATGTCGTCACGGCAGAGAAAACGTGTCTGCGACACATCGCGCTCAAAACTTTTTACTAACTGCAGCCGGCTTGTACGATGAAACTTTAAACCGTCTATACAAAACTCGCTATATCAAGATTGTCGCATCACGTACTACTAGACCAGCAGAGCCATCAGCTTCCTATCATATATGTATACATACCTATACATACATATATATTATTTATATAAATATAAATATATAATATATTTTGAATACAGTATCGTAAGCGAACACGTGGATTGCATTAATCCCGAATAGTGCGAAGCGTGTTTAATTTATTTATTTTTACTTCATAATTGCGTCCAACAGAACATGACTAAACTTTATGCGATATTAAGTTTTGGTATCAAGATCATAAATATATATGTAAAATATACATATCTATTACATCTGATAACTAAATTTATGCACGCAATATTGAGTACACAATTTATTTATGCTTTTAAATAATTTATATTTAAATAATCAGCATCAGGCATCACAGGCATGTGCATATTACGCGTATGCTCCATTTAATTGTTGTGAATAACAAATTTACGTGCGTCGTGCTTTATTCAAATTGTGATATATGATTTACGTATACTATATTATATTGGAATAATTCCATGTTTATTATTTATCACTTATTATTATGATTTATACTTATATATTATTATTATTATTATTATTATTATTATTATTATTTTTATATTAATAATTATTTATTTATTGAGGTGTGCATCGATGCAATGCTGGTGTAGAATGCAGGCACACTTATATATGTATATATATTACATGGTGCAGTCAGTAGACAATAAGGTCGTTTGCAGGTGCATCGCAGGCACGGACTTTAGTCTCTTTTTTGTCATCTCACGTAAATGTTGGTAAGATTATAGTTACCCGGGTGGTTTTGGCGCCACTGTGATCTCCACTGGTGTAGGAAGAAGGACTCACCCTGTATCCGCCTAGGTTGTTCACTACACAAGTGAATGTTGCGTCTCGACCCTGCGGGATAGTTACATTTTCCAGAGGATACAGGAAGTCTGGTTCAAGGCCCCTCACTACTGTAACATAAAGATAATGCTTTGCTGTTTTATCATCGATCAGCTAATAAACAACTGACTAATCATAACATAATATTTTCTTTGTAAGGAAAATTTATTAATGTCCATGTGTTTACTTATGTGAGTAGAGGTATGAATGTATATATATGTACACATATTCAAATAAGGGATCGCTGAGAGAAATACGGTGGTATTTCAGCAAAGCAACATCACACTCCATGTTTTATGAGCGTATTTACATGAATTCTAAATTTTATAGGCTACTTAATGCGACATCACGTCCTCGTGTTCTGTTGTCTAACCGTCACCGATCTTATTATGAATCAACCGGCTTAGTTATTTATATATATTTACATTTTGTGTAAATGTGTAACTAGAAGCTGTAAATGCTATGAATAAGATCGAGATATAAAAAATTTTTATTGTACACACTTCAGAATTTTTTTGTTTAATTTTTTATGCTCATGTGTAAAAATAGCCGTAAAAAATAAATCATTTTTAATGTCTGAAAAAAAAAAACTTTTATTCTAGAGACTAGAACTTTTGTTTAAATCACCGAATAAAAATAAAATTACTTTAGTTGTTAGGATGTCAACATTTTTTAAAAGTTACATGTTAAAAAATAAGAATAAAAATTAATTGCTATTTTTTTTTTTTCATTTTTTAACTACAGCTTTTTGAAAAAAAATTGCCGCTTAAACTTGTTTACTGTATTTGAAGGATAACCATTTCCGGTTTAGAAAAAAAAAATTATTGAGTTGTATAGGATTTTTTTTTTCACTGAGTTATGATCATTTTAGCCCGAGTTGCGCTCTTTGGTTAATCATCCAATAAAATGAGAATAAAATGACGCAGAGGAATTAAAAAAAAAAAAACTCAACTTTTAGTAATGAGCTTTCAGTAAAAAAAATTAAAATGACGCTAAAAAAAAGTTCATAAATTTATTTTTATTAAATTTTCATTTTTTTTTCGCTGACGTTACAAAACTGCAGTAATTTATGAGGACAAAAAATTTTTTGTATTTTTCGACTGATTTCCATTGGTCTTCGGATGACACGCAACGAGTCTCTGGAGACTGGTTGCGATATAACGCCCGTAGCTCTCGCGTTAGCTATCTATCGACCGTAGCGAGTCAGCGAGATAAAAAAAAAAAAAATAACTCGCCATCACCGTGTGTTCGTGTTACTTCGGTAAATGTCCTTAGAGACTAATAGTCCTCGGTCAAAGGTCGCTTGTCTTGGTATATAGCGCATCGTATTAGCGGGCGAATGCGACGGATGTTCATTAAAATTACCCGTACGTCCGTTTCCTTTTCCTGGGTCGGTTCATTTTGTCAAGTGTGTGTGCAATATAGTTGGATATACATGTATCACTACCACCAAAACCTCATATCATTGGGGGTAGCTGTAGAGAGTGAAGAGAGCGAAAATAGCTGATAGAAGGAAGGAAGGAGAGTGGCTAGTCCACCGGGGAATCAGACCCGACAGACAGAATTTCCACGGAAAACAAACTCCCACTGAGCCCTGCGGTAACTGTTGGTATAACGGTCTTCTCTCTTTCTCTCTTTATATATATATATATATATATATATATATATATATATATATATATATATATATGTAGGTACTGGATTGGGACAATGAAATAGAGCCAAGAGCTTTTCGTAACTATGTTCAATTGTTCTCTCTGTTATTCGTAAATAAACATAGACAGAATGATAAAAAATAAAAGCTGTGGAAGAAAAAAAATAAAAACGTGAAAAAAGATGAGGGTCGTCTTGAAGATCAAGTGCGTTCACATCAGGAAATTTTATTACCCAAAGCAATATTGAAGTTAATGTTGACATTTGTCCAGGATGTGTATTAGGAAAATCGTTTACGACCTTAACTTTTTTATTTTTTTATTTTATGGCTTCCGTAGTTTATTTTATTTTGTTGAATAAATCCCTGAAGAATCACTTGAGTTTTCTTTTCTCATCTCAATTACATTTATGTTTATATGTTACAAAAGTTTACCTCAAATATTTCATTCCACTTGTCTCTCTATTTTCTCAAGTAGTTGTTGTGGTAAGAATGGTGGTGGAACTTTTGGTGATGGTAGTGGTAGAGGGTAAGGTATATAGCTGTAGAAGGAAGTAATAACGGTGATTGTTTCGAGAAGTCGTCTAAGATGTACTCTGTACTGTGTTGAATAATGCTTGAGAGAGCACAAAGCTGTCGGTTGCTATTTTTAACATTTATTGGTGTACATGCTTGTCGGTTTATATTTTATTCAAGTTTTCAAGGATGTACATTTTTTTAATTTAATTTTGGCGACCATCGAAACTTAATTTAATTACATTTTTTTTTCTTTTTTAGTCAGGATAAGTTAATAACACGATTTTATAAAGATTTAAATTTTTCTTTTGAAAGTTTTATTATATAGTCGGTGGTATATTGAGATTATATGATTGATGGATACTATATCTATATGATAAAAATATACAAAGTTTTATAAATTTGTTGGAGATAAAAATTTTCAAAGAGATATTTGTTATTTTTAAAGGATTTCGCTACATCGTTCTTTAGTGACATACTTTTTTTTAAGATATAAATATCTTTATAAACGATGAAAATATTATAGAAATTGATTGAATAATAAAAGTGGTATATTTTAAAATATCTAATTTTTTGAAAATTTAACTTTTGCATTATTAAATTATTTTATTGATCTATAGTATGCTCATAATGAAACACTACTAAAATCGCTCGTTTTTAAAATTATTTTCTTCTGATGCAAAACATGAACCCCGCTTCGCGTTTAAGGTGTGCAATAATTTAAAGTTTTTTATAACATGAATAGACAATTAATTTTCTCAACAAGCCTCATCGATAAATGAAAATATTAAACAAAATTATCATAATTACATAGTATATTAAAACTATCACAATTTTTTCTGCTTCTCCGCACTCTTAAAATGAATCAGTGAAAAGTATTGCAAATCAGTGAATATTCACTGCGTATCAGTCTCAAGTATACACAGTACAAAAAATTTCGTAAAAATTAACACAAAACTATGTGTTAGAACATTATTATTAATTTGTGTACACAAAATAACACAAAAAAATGTTAATATTTTTTTTAACGGTTCTAAAATTTTCACACTTTCATATGTTATTTGCAACATACGTAAAGTGATAACTCATGGAAAAAACAACATATCAAAAATTAATAAATAATTGTAAAAAGTGGAATCTGTTATCAATAATTAGTACTATTATGTACTTAATGCAAAGTTGACTAATTTTTGTAGATTCCTAAAAACTATACGGAAACAAAAAAAAAGCCGCTGCAACGGGACAAAATCCTGTTGCTAGCACAGGATGTGTCCTGTTGCTGTAACAGGACGGCATTCTGTTGCAGCGCCTATTTTTTTTTCCGTGTACTATCAATTATTTCAAAAAGTAAGTAAATATTATTACTTTAAGGTATAATACGTGACTTATTAATGAAAGTTAATTAATTTATGGCATAATCTATTAAAAAGTAATGATTGGTCAAATTAAGAATTGCTATCTTAGATATACTGATTTTTCCAGCTGAAAATTGCAAAAGTTGCTAACCTTTATTTTATAAATTCGATATCACTGATCAATTATTAGCTTAAAATATCATTTATTCATTATTATAAATTGATTTACTATACACATAAATCGAATAAGTGGTAAATAATAAAATGAACAATTAGTATACTTAGATACTGATTTTTTGCTCATATAAATACCGAAAATTTTTAACTCTTATTTTATAAGTTCTATTGGGTAATAATAAAATGTTATTTATTCTATATTATGAATTAATTAATTATATATACATACATCGAATAAGTGGTAAATAATAAAATGAAAAATTAGTATACTAGATCTTTATATATTAATATGTACATTTACTAGTTTTTCGGTTCCTCATTTTTTTAATTTTTCTATGTTTATTTGAATAGTAATAATTGTAGATACCAATTTATCGATTCTTTTTCATATTAATTTTAATATACGAAATTACAAATTTTTCTCTTCTATGTGTATCAAATTTTAATATAAATAATAGCCATTTTGTAATATATATAATGATTCTGGTTTGATATTAGTATCGAATATACTAATTTTAAGTTAAAAATAAACTACAAACCATTAAAATTTTGAGCATCATTTTTTTCCGTGTTTAACGTTTTTGTATTATTTTGATACTTATAAAAATGTATTATAAGGTTAACTACGGTGTTAACCTGTGTAACAGGTGACTACGGTAAATTCAACACATTCTTTGTGATACTTGAATGAATTAACACGCGAAAATGTTAAATAGTTAACATCAAATTTTTAACACAGACTTTTTTCTTTACACAAATACGAAAAAATTGTTTACTGTGCATCACTGATTGAATTAGTGATATACTTGGGACTATTTGTGCAGTGAATATTCACGAATTGGAATATTTCTCACGAATTCATTTTAAAAAATCGTGTACAATAAAAATTTAGTCTATAAGGGCCAGTTTTTCAAACTGGGTTTATTTTTAATCCGGGTTTAAATTATTATTGCTGGTATATCTATAAATGTATAGATATACCAGCAATAATAATTTAAACCTGGATTAAAAATAAACCCGGTTTGAAAAACTGGTGATTAGTATCGAGATAATTTGCACTTGTGATAGTAGTACAGTTTTTTTTTAGAACGGTCGATAGTGACTTTAGAAGAACGTGTGATTATGGATTCAAATGCGTTTGTTTATAACCCCCGCAATCAAACGCTATTGTGGAATACAAGATGACATTTGCTTTTTGACAAATTATTAACCACCGATCGGTAAACGGTCATTTAGGGTTTGCTTAAATGATGTGATAAAGGCTCGATAATCAGGCATGTGCTGAATATTGCGATGTAACGAATTTGAGTGCAACAATAATTTTATAAGTTGTGATAATTAAAAAAACAAACGATTGAATGAAATAAAACAAAGGGAATCAAAAAATAGTTTTTAACAAATTTAATCCACTGATTTCACGAGTATTAAAGTATAAATAGTATCATGAACTCGTGCTGTAAAATATCGATAAATATGTTGGTTACATATTTAACTGTATTCTAGAAATACAAGTGATGATGATTCAGTTAAACGCAATATAGTATACATATGCATAATATATAACAACCCAACTCAAATACGTTTCACCTCAACTGCTTTACTGTAAATGTGTTGGTCTCATTCCCATAGGATACCATTGCCATATACCATTTTCTCGCTAATTTGACGGGAAACATCGACTCCCAACCGTATCGTGGTGAAAAGCGACTCGTATATATACTGCACATATTACTATATACTATATATACTGTAACATGAGAAAAAATTCGACATCGACCCGAGGTTTGAAATTATTTGAATAAAATAAATAGTTATCCGGTGAGCAACTTTTGGTGACACCTATGAGCAAAGATTCCGACTTTGACCAAGCAATCGATCCAACGCATGGATTGAAACGAGAGATCCGGGATAGACGTCGTACTGAACGGCCACGTTTGTTTTATTTTTGAACAATTCGACTCTGAACAATTTCCGATTTCGGCGTACGAACAATTTGAATTACGACTGAAGATCAATCCGAGTTTGATCAAGAAACAATAAATCGCGACAATTAATTTCGACCCTTAATAACCGAGTTCTTGAACAAGTGAACAAGCCGAAGCTCGGCCCGAATCTGAACAAAGTGTACGAGTGCAATAATTAATAAATAAGTGCCGTGCGTACGTAATAATAATTAATTAAATAATTAATTACGCGTAAAAAATTATATGATCGTGCAATTAAACGTGTCACCGAAATAAAATATTATTTTATATTTTATTTTATTTCTATCGAGCAATTCTGAGAATTACGGATTATCCGTGTCTCAGTCGTACCGCAGTCGAGTCTTACGTTTACAATACTCTGACGTCATTCGTCAAGTATTTTGTGTGAAAAATAAAATAAGTTTTATTTTACTTTCGTCAACCGCCTGTGTATTTTTTGAGCAATGAACTGATTTGTTTTCCGATCAACTACGATCAATTTGTTTTGTTTATATCGAGTCAAGCCGACAACGGCATTTATAATTTTTTTTGTAACCGATAATTTTAATTGTGATACCGATCAATTTATTATTTTGTGTTTAATATACGACTAATTATTTTGTTTAATTCTGATCAATTATTTATCGTAATCTTAAGTGCCTGACCTTTCCCCGATCCGCCACCCTGAGTCGACATTTTTTGATAATTGTTTATTTGGTGATTGTTACATCACCTGGCGCCCAACTTAATTATTTTTGAACAAGGTTGCCAAAAATCGTAAGTGTATTCGGACTTCACTCCGGTAGATCCCCGGTGGTGAAAAACCCGTTACATATTTTGGCGCCCAACGTGGGGCACAAAAGGTCAGAAGGCACGGATCTACGTAAGATTACGACCGCGAGTTCGAACAAACCGTTTACGGATCGACTTAATTGAGTAACTTCGCCAAGATGTTCCATTCACCGCCAACGACTCGACCGACCAATCTGGACACGACATGGCAGAACAATCGATTCATGGAACAAATATCCACATTGACCGACCGTGTCAACCGAACAATTGAACAACGACTGATACCGACCATTCAGAACAATCAAACAACCGAAGAACGACCGATATCGATCATGCCAACCCTGATTTTCCGAACCGGAACGACGTCATTTGCTTCACCGACACCGTCTCCTTGCAAAAGTTCGACCAATACTTGCGTTGAGGCTATGAAAGAACATGCTAGCCTTTCCGCTGAGCGAAAACGACTAGAGGCCAAAATACAAGAGAACGCCCGACACCTTGAAACCCTCCGCCTCCAGGAGGAAGCTGCCGCTGCTGCACTGCGTGAGCAGAAAGCTCATACACCGAGTTCGGTAGGATCCGAATCCGGTTACGAATGGATTCACGACTTAGAATCGAAGCAGATACGCGAATTCCTGCTTACACTAAATGCTAGTGTTTCAGGAACCGAAGAATCACGACGTGACCGACTATATCGTGCGTTACGAAGAAAGCGACACCCCGACACGTCCTGGAGCAACGAAGATCAAAGAACAACCGCCGATCCATCGATCAATGATGAACAACGACCGCGAACGGACCAATCAACAAAGAACAACGACCAAACAGCAGCGATTACGACCGTGAACAATTATGAACAACGTTCACCGAACGAATCGATAAGAGAAGACACCGATTCGAGCAGTGGTTACTCATCGGGAAGTTCAACCCGATCGACGACACCGACACCGACCCCGATTCCAATTATATCGTCAGAACCGACACCGATAACATCGCCAACACCGACAGTGATTAAACCGTCAGAACCGACACTGTTAACATTGCCGAAATCGACACCGATAACATCGCCAGAATTGACACTGATAACATCGCCGAATCCGACATCGACATCGAATATATCGCCAGAATTGACACTGAGAACATCGCCGAATCCGACATCGACATCGAATATATCGCTGAAACCGACATCAAGTATATTGCCGATATCGACACCGATGACATCGCCGAGAACGACACCGACATTAGAAATACCACCGAAATCGACACCGATAAATTCGCCGAAACCGACACCGACATCGAAATTATCGCCGAGGACGACACCGACACCGAAAATGTCACCGAAATCGACCATACCGCCAAAATCGACACCGTATATATTGCCGAAACCGAAAACATTACCGAAAACGACATCGACATCGATTAGACCGCCGAAAAAGACACCGACATCGATTATACAACCGCCACCGACACCGAAATCGTTTATATCGCCGAGACCGGCCCCGGGAAGCCGACGAACCGATTTGAGGCCGACAATCGAATTGAAGCTGCGTGGCAAGTGCTTCAATTGCAGACAAGCAGGTCATGGTCATCATGACTGCCCGAAACCACGCCGATCTGGATATTGCTGGTCCTGTGGTGCCGAAAACGGCCCAAACCCGACGTGCTGGACTTGCAACCGATACTGGTCAAGGTCGAGAAATGACCAGTCCGAACAACGAACGCCGACCAACCGATTATCGCCGAACAAAGGACCAAACAACGACCGCCGATCGATCGACTACCACCGAACAACGAATCGAACCGAGCAAACGACCAACCGAACAAGCAAATCAGGTTACGAGGTTCAACCTGACGATCAAACCGGAAAACGACCACGAAGAACAACCACCGATCAACGCGAACAAACCGACCAAACACCTCGAAACCCCGTGTCAATGTCTGGGGGGAGGTTTTGTAACATGAGAAAAAATTCGACATCGACCCGAGGTTTGAAATTATTTGAATAAAATAAATAGTTATCCGGTGAGCAACTTTTGGTGACACCTATGAGCAAAGATTCCGACTTTGACCAAGCAATCGATCCAACGCATGGATTGAAACGAGAGATCCGGGATAGACGTCGTACTGAACGGCCACGTTTGTTTTATTTTTGAACAATTCGACTCTGAACAATTTCCGATTTCGGCGTACGAACAATTTGAATTACGACTGAAGATCAATCCGAGTTTGATCAAGAAACAATAAATCGCGACAATTAATTTCGACCCTTAATAACCGAGTTCTTGAACAAGTGAACAAGCCGAAGCTCGGCCCGAATCTGAACAAAGTGTACGAGTGCAATAATTAATAAATAAGTGCCGTGCGTACGTAATAATAATTAATTAAATAATTAATTACGCGTAAAAAATTATATGATCGTGCAATTAAACGTGTCACCGAAATAAAATATTATTTTATATTTTATTTTATTTCTATCGAGCAATTCTGAGAATTACGGATTATCCGTGTCTCAGTCGTACCGCAGTCGAGTCTTACGTTTACAATACTCTGACGTCATTCGTCAAGTATTTTGTGTGAAAAATAAAATAAGTTTTATTTTACTTTCGTCAACCGCCTGTGTATTTTTTGAGCAATGAACTGATTTGTTTTCCGATCAACTACGATCAATTTGTTTTGTTTATATCGAGTCAAGCCGACAACGGCATTTATAATTTTTTTTGTAACCGATAATTTTAATTGTGATACCGATCAATTTATTATTTTGTGTTTAATATACGACTAATTATTTTGTTTAATTCTGATCAATTATTTATCGTAATCTTAAGTGCCTGACCTTTCCCCGATCCGCCACCCTGAGTCGACATTTTTTGATAATTGTTTATTTGGTGATTGTTACATCACCTGGCGCCCAACTTAATTATTTTTGAACAAGGTTGCCAAAAATCGTAAGTGTATTCGGACTTCACTCCGGTAGATCCCCGGTGGTGAAAAACCCGTTACAATACATACATAGATATAGATATAGATATATAGTTGGATAGACTAAAAGTGAAGACGATGAGAAGTGATGTTGAAGTTGTGATAGAGAAATGGTATAGCTGAGAGTAGAAACGATTCGACATTTACTTGGATTTTAACGGCTGCTCTTGTCGTCTTGGGAATTTTGTCAAACGCTTTCAACTAATATCCAACCAATAAAAATATATAATAAAAAAAAAATGATAAAAAAATTAAATATAATACAGAAATATATCAAGATTTGATAAAGTTGGATTACCAATTATTTTTTATTGAAAAAGAAATTTGTAATAAAGTTGAAGGAGTAAATATCAGAAATTAAACTGTAAATAAAAAAAAATTAATTTATATAAAATTATGAGTACGGCATTAAGTTTTGGAGAAGACTTTGTTAGAATAGTGGGTCCAGGGCTGTGGCAATATAAAAAGTAACGTGAAACAGTCGTGCATTATTCACAGCATGAATTATTGATGAGTTGAGTGTAAAATATGAACGACGTCGAGTCGTTATCAACGACTAGCAGCTTGCCATGGGCATGCAAGCTCCATTTCGGTTATACGTTGCCGTACACCGAACAAATGGGATGGGATAGACGACACCGCGCATATTGTATTACTTTTCTGTCTATACTATCCCCCGTTTCTTACACAAGACATTTATCGTTTTCCTGTGAACGTCTTATCGCAGGACTCTATAGTTTTTATTCTTTTTTTTTATATTTTTGTGCTTGATATATGACACTTATCCTATTCCATCGATCAATTTTTGACTTCAAGGTTGTTTAAGTTGTCATTTTACGTTGGTTATGATTTTATCATTACGTATAGGGGAGGGCGTAAGAAAAACCGTCGATCCTAAAAAAAATTGGTATAGTTATTATATTTACTCTAAGCAGTTTAAGGAGGTTTTTTTGGTTGGAAAATTTTTAGTAAAATCAATTGATAAAAATTGTGAACTGGTTCCAGGCAAATACTTCAAGGACATGTAGGTATTAGTAAAGTACAAAGTTCTTGAAAGTGTGAGACCGCTAGTCAATTGATTGGGGAAAAAAAAAAGAAACTTTTTTTTATCAGGATTGGCTGCACAATTTGTCTGAAATTGTTTCTATATGTTTCGTGATTATAATAACTCTTCACAATAAAACAAAAAACTTTCATTAAACTATAGGTTTCTTTATAAAAAAATCAACCTTTCTTTAGTTCGAGTTTTTTTTTTATTGCGGTAGAAATAAAAAATCACGTTAAATAATAAAATTTGAGAAAAGGTATTTTTTTTTTTTATGAATTCTATAGTTATACTTATCTTTATGGTTATTGCTATTTTTGTCATTAAGAGCTTTTCGATGTCGGAAAACATTAAAATTTCACACAAATCGATGCAGCGAATCTTGATAAATAAATTATTTATCAGCTTTTATTTTCTTTTTTTTCCAAACCAATTGAGATAGAACACGGCAAAAAAAATAGAAATTTCTGCTATGTTCATATAGGGATTTTTCAAATGTTAGCGTAGGAATTATTCCAATGGTGCTATAGTGATTTTTCATATAGTGACGTTATAAAATTAATTATGTAATATAAGGAAAATTCCTATGTCACTCTTAGAATAATTACTATGTAAAGATTTTTTTTCTCCTTGTAGTTTTAAATTTTTCGAAATTTTGTATTTCGTATTCCACTAGTACTAATTAGGGTGGATGCTTTTAAATTTGATCTATCCACTAAGTTGGCCACCTGGGAGATTTTTAATTAACTTTCCGCTATGAAAATTGAAAATTTTCAAAGAAAAGGAAGTCATTAGTTTCGGTCTGATTTTCAAAAATCAAGTTTTCATCAGATGTCGAAATTTTGAGGTCCTAGAAAGCTATTCTGAACATTTTCAGGTCGATTCCCGGCGGTGTACGTATGTACGTATGGGTGTAAACTTTTTTCGTCCTACAATATCTTTAACACGGATCAACCGATTTGAACGTACTATGCGACAATCGAAAGGGCTCGTCATGACTTAAACTGATTAGATTTTGGAGTCGATCGGTCAAGTAGTTTACAAGTTACAAAATAAAAATAACAAAACATTTTTTTTAAAGTTTTTGTAGCATAACTTGTAAATCGGTTGACTGATTTATTCCGAAGTTTGATCAAATCTACGTCTTAACAAGTTCTTTTGATTGCCGCAAAGCGGGTGGAAATCGGTTGATTTGTTTTGAAGATATCTTCGGACAAACATTATTTTTTTTTCAGTGAAATGTATATCATTTTGGTCGTTAGCCGTTTTTTGAGCTCAAAGAGCTCAAAAATTTATCAATAATAACGTTTTCGAGTTCTCTGAGCTTGAAAACAATAGGAAGTTTTGGGGTTGGCTTGCAGAGTCAACCATTTTTCAGATCTTTTTTTTAAATAGTAGGACAATTGAAAAGGTATTTTTAAATACTAACTAAAAATGAACTATTGAAATTTACTGCAAATTAGCGAATATACACTAGCAACTAGCTATAAATATACCACTGGTTGAATTAGTAATATACATATAGCTGGATGAATAATGACTATCCACTAATTATCTGTGAATTTCACTAATATATTTTTAAGGAGTAAATAAATTAAATTTATAAAAATGATGGAACGATCATAGACAGCGGGTTAACATTTATAGTAAATTAATTTGTGTGACAAGTCCAGCTGTATCGGTGTATAAACATCAGAAGCAGAAGTTTCAGCTAATACAACTGTTTGCGACTAGTATCTATATTATATTCCTACGTATACCTACAGTAAATACAACATATATATCCACGATCTCTCAACAAATGCCACGAGCTGCGAGTGACACTTCCACCCAAATTCAACCCAACAGCTGTCGGAATGTCCTCACAACCTATTTGATATCGCGGATGGCTGTTACTGATCAGCCAATCTTTCGTTTCATTTGATGGATTGTAAATTCAGAAAAATTAAAAATATTGAATGGCTATATTAATAGTCGACATTTAAAAAAGAATATCGACGTTTTTATATACATCAATATATTTTTATTTTATTTATTTACTTATTAAATCGTTATATCGTTCAAAGATAAATAAAAAAAAAGTATTATTTACCTATTGGTACACCTAAAACAGTCAGCAGGCTGACGAAGGTGCGATGGCAAAGCATTGTGAAGCACGGGTAACCAAAACGACTGACGCATCCGGCATCAGAGCGAAACTAGATGAAGAACGACGTCGATGAAATTTTATTCCACGACTTCTCTTGCCCTCCAGGCTACTCGTACTACTCGTCTTTCACCTCTTCTTTTATCTTCGAGCATCCCTGTAATACATAACGTTCAAAATATTATATTATGTTTACTAACTTGACATTTAACAATTTATTTCATTTCATATCTTTATTTATTTATATGTGGCATTCATATATATGTACTAGGGTGGCTGGAAAAAAAATTTGGATTTTTTTCTACTTTCAACCTTTGAAAAATTAGTGTAGATAAAAAAAATTCTTGCCACGTTTGAACTCAGTCTTGAATTTAAGAAGTCACTCGGGAATATCTAAATTTTTAAAACGTAAAAGAAAATTGAGTGTTTTTTTTTGTTGTTGCCACGGCGAACGTTACTTCATAGAAAATAGATGATCTTCTGATAATTTTTTACCTTAAACTATGAATTTTAAGAGGACGTGCCAAAATTTCGAAATTTTTTATATTTTTGACCCACCTCACAAATTCATATTTTAAGGTGAGATATTTTAGATCTTATATTGTATATCGTGCATATAGTTATTAGAGGTGTGCGAGTAGTTCAAACATACGAATTATTCAAATCGAATCGAATCGAGTAATTCGAATTATCCATAAATATTGGAATTATCCGAAAATTTACGGATAATTCCAAAATTTTTTTCTATACAACTTAAAATTGTAATAGTTTTTACAACAATTCCAATTTTTATCAGCGGTAAATGGAGCTCACCCGAGTCATATAACAAATTCTAATTTAGTCCTCAAAAGCCTCAATTCCTTTAATGTTTTATTTGTCGCCCAGAAAGTAACTCTACTTTAGTACTAAAAATCCTTATTGAGAACTATGAGGTCTAAATGCGAATAATTTATCGGTTTAAATTATAACTAAGATCTCAAAATCCTCAACGAATGAAAAGTTATGTTTCGGACTTAAAAAAATTTCAGATAGAAAAAGGGAGGGAAGAGAGTACGTCGAATGAGACTTTTGAGGTTCAAATTTGGATAAAATTATTTCTGTGTGTTTTGAGTATTTTGAGGCTCTAATCTAGATTGTGTTATTCCGGTTTAGTCCTCAAAATTAAAATTGGTCGTAACGACTACTTTGAGAACTAAACAAGGATAAATTTCTATACTGTTGTCAGTCTTCAAATTCTAAATTGATCATCAAAAACCTCATTGAGAACTTCAAGACTTAAATCGGAATTTGTTTTTTGACTCGGGCAGACACGAATCTACGACAAAATTACATTTGATTACTTTAAGAACTAAGCTTTCAATTGAATATTTGAAAGCTGATCAGAATTTTCTCAATTCGAATCGAAATTTAAAAAAATTTGAAAAGTTACAAATAATTTTACAAGATTCGAATAATTAAAAAAGTTTTAAAATATTCGATTCGAATACACGGTAAGAAATATTTTGCGGATATCACTATGCCAGTATGGGCGTGAACGCCATACTGTATGGTATCGAAGATTTTTATAGGTTATAAAATTGTATGCATAGAAGATTCAACCATTGCGTGAATAGTAACATTGGCAATAGTTATTGTGAACGCCGCAATGTCAGTATGGCCGTCAGGCCCATACTGCGTTGCCGTATCCACATTGCTTCTGGCCCTTCTGGCCGATAAACCTAGTCTAACGACATCTACATAGTTTAAGTGGTAATACGATAGTATACATTGATTGATACGCCCGAAATTATGGCGGGAAAAACTAGTAGCATTGTGCCCTCGGCATTGTAGTATGGGTCTCAGGGTCATGTTGTTTCGCCGCGCCTGCTATGCATACATGTGAGCAATACAATAGCTCCAGTACTATACAGTATAGTAAATAACGCCATACTTCTGGGACTCGTTAGAATACTGTCTTGGAATATTTCACATACTATTTTAGTATCTGTCTTGAGACCATACCAGCATGGTGTTGAACACCATGCATTTCTTACCGTGTAGTTGTATTCAATTTGAACCCGATTCGCCACCGCTAACAGTTATATTTTCTGTAGCAAAAAATTCGAAAAACGAAACATGATTTTTTTTCAAATTAAAAATTTTTTTTTAATTCTTGAGCAATCTTTTAAACTTAAATTTATGAGCTCAAACTTGGTAAAAAATTGTATTTCTACCATACACTTATTTTTCAAAGAATAAGAGCGAAAAAAAATTTCGAAATTTTTTTCAAGCCATTCTCTTATATTTTCATAAATATATTATTTTGAAAAGAATTAACATCTTTTCTTTTTAAAATATGAATGCACGCAATTTCATTAAATAAATATATCCCACTTAGATTTAATTAAATGCATGAATTAATTTTTCATTTAAAAATTATTCTACGCTTTGAGTTGCGATAGTATTTATACTATGGTAATGTAAAGGATTTTGTAGATAAAGTGATTGGTGGCTAATACGCGTGCAAGCGATATTGAGGATATCGAAACTAAAAATAATCAACCGATAACGTTTATCCTTATTTGCATTCAACTATCACGTAATCTTTCTGTGTTGTATTTTTGTTATATAAATAAAATCTCTGGAATGTATGGTTATTTGATGTTTGTTTCAATCGTCTATTTCAATTGATATACTATTTTTTTTTTTTAAATAAATATTGTGATGAAAAATTTATCCCAACAGAAAATATTTGTTCGGAAATATTTATCTTTGCTTCCAAAGACAGCTGATATTAGTTATAAAAACATAGATATTTTTGTTACCTATTCATATATTAATTTTTTTGAAAATTAAATTTCCGAATTGCAGCAAAGTTACTGTTGAAAAATTTATTCTGAAAGATATAAAACATTCTTTCTATACTAATTAAACAAGAACGTTTTTTTTTGTTAATCTTAGCGTGTAAAAATAATTTTAGTAATAATTAATCGTAAACTTAATTCGATATTTTTAATTGTTTAATGTCCTAGATTCGTATTTGAGAATGAACGGAGCAAATTAAATCAATCAAAAATAAAATTTATTAAGATTTTATTCTCTCCAATGCGAAATATATATGATAAAAACATCGGTTAACAATAACCAATAATCAATAATTATTGAATACCATTTACATTGACTTTACTGATTCTAATTTTGTTCATTATAAATTACCTTTAAGATGTAATTCAATCATAGACAACTCGTTGAAATTTAAACCTAACTTGATTTACTGACGAATATAAATTGACCTTATTTCATAAATTAATTATTAAAATTAACATAATACAATGATCATTCTCAATATTTTATACTAATTGTATTATTCTTAATATATAAAATCTATGCAGTATTTTTTTTTCGATTTAATTTTATTTATATATATTAGACTGATTCAAAAAATCAACTATTTTTTTTTTCGCGAAAGCCCCTATTGAATACTTGCAGGGAGGTGAAATAAGATGCCTGTTAAAAGATGAGATCTTAATATTAATATTTAGAGGTCGCTCATCGCAATTTACGATTTCCCATTTAATAACATGGGAAACTTTTTTTTTTTACATTTAGAATTTTATACCGCGGCAATCGCTCATTGTACAGGTAAGCTCAGGATATAATTTCGTAAGGAAATAAACACTCTACAAAAAAAGTTTCATCATTTTTTGATAAATCCATCTGTTCAAAAGTTATTGGAGCTTGAAGTCGTTTATAGTAAATTTTGAGATTTTTTTACTTTTCCGGCGAAACTATTAGACTTACCACAAAATGTTACAGGGTCTTTTTTGTAGACAATTCTATTCCTTGCAAATTATCTCTGAGATAGTTTTTTTACGATTCCGCATTGTTTTCTAGTTATTTCTATTTTAATGTCAAATTTTATAAGTTTGTATATCCCTATGTGTACATAAGTTAGCATTTATGGTTATATATATATACATAGGAGAGTATAATGGAATAATCGTCAATGGTCGCAAGCTCGTGTTGTTTCTCGATAGCACACACGTCATTTCTATTGTTATAGTACGTAACGAACGATTACCGTCAAGCCTGATTAATAACCAGACCATTTAAACGTCACCCTTTGAAATGCGACAACTTTGTATTATTCCTGTACTTGTCACCTGTCCGTGTAAAAATAGCTTTTTTTTCACATTAAACAACAAAAAAAAAAAAATAAATAAAACTATTAACGATTAATAGATAACGGTTAGCGGTTTGAGTAAAAAGAATTATTCGAAACATTTTTATAAATGAGTACATGATATTATTTTATAGTAAATTATTGTTAAATATATCAAGATGTGAAAATTAATTGATTTTAATAATTTAAAGATTTTCAAAAAAAATTTTCACATTTTTCAATTCGATGGTAATAACACATATTTATCATTCGCCTTGAAATATTACAGGATAAATGTTAAATATTGATTTGATAACAGGGATGGGCAAAATAGGATTTAATAAATACTGAGTATTTAAGTAAAATTTGACTTGAAACCCAAATTAATTATTGGTACGTGTCTAAAAAATACTTATCCTCAGAAACAGAAAAAGTACTAAATAGTTTGTAACTTAGTATTTAAGATGATTTATCTATACTAAATACATTGTACTTGGTACTTGAAAGTTATAGTAAGTACTAAAGACTATTGTACTTTTTACTTAAATTTGATATAAGTACTAAGCATAATTGTAATTAGAACTTATAATTGCCACAGTATTTATTAAAAAAAAAATTTTTACTTATTCTATCACTACCAGAACTTTACATACGACGATTGAGACTTAAAATTATAATTTTTAAATATACTATTGCACTCCTAAGATTTTAATAATCAAATTTATTAATTAGATGATATTAATATATTATTGTCAAATTTATACTGTTTAGTTCAAATAAGTGCGCGTACAGTTTACGTTTCAGCTTCAAGCAATAATCTAATCAATCATTTTTATATACCCGTGCAAAAATGATTATATGAAATTTTATAACATCATTTCTTTACGGGTTCTTAAAAAAAAAAAAAACTTTTTTCTATTGAGATAAAATTTTAAATAAAAAGTTCTTTCAGAGTTAAAAAGTTGAATCGTTTCAATTTATTATTGGCTTAACTTCTATCAATCAAAAAAATACTCTCGGAGTTTTTAATTATTTTTTGTTAGAAATACCAATGATCTAGTACTTAAATGCAACTTATAATCTCAGTACAAATGTACTTAGTACTTGAACCGTTCTTTGAGTACAAAAGTATTCTCATTTAGTTGAATAGTCAAATACTAAATACTATTGTATTTAGTACTAGGAAAAATTAAAAGTATCAAGTATAAAAGTATTTGTAATTAGATAATAAATAAAATACTAAGTACTTCGGTATGTCGTATTTAGTACTTGTTCGAAATACTAATTACTTACATATTTTTACTCTACAAAAAAAAAATTATTATATATCAAAGTATTTATTACTTAATTAGTACTTAAAATACAAATGTACTTAAGTATGCCCATCACTGTTTGATAAAAATAATTTATCGAAATACATCTTTTAAATGTAGTGCCAATTTTCAGAAGTGTCGAATGATTTCGAATTATTTATAATTTTTCAAATAACTCGTAACTTTTCGTGTTATTCATAACTTCTCGAATTTTTTTTTTTTAACATCGGAAAATTTCTGATCAGCTTCCAAATATTCAACTTTTATTTAATTGAGGGCTTAATTTTTGAAGTAAGCAAAAATAATTTTTTCGTAGATTCGTGTCTGAGCTCTGTTTAACTCTGACGACAATTTGAATTATTTAAAAAAAATTTTACAATTTTAAGTAGTTCAAAAGATAATTTTAGAAGTATATGTAAATTTTCAAATAACTCATGAATTTATGATCAATTTGAAGAGATTCTAATTATTCGAAAACTAACGAATAATTAAAAAATATTGGAATTATTCAAATCGATTCCATAATAATAATAATTCGTAAGTTCGAACTATTGGCAGATCTCTAAAAAATATATAAATACGTTATCGACTCATTTCGTGGCTAAATTTATTATGATATTTGTAAGCGCCCATTGTAACCCACCTACCTAAGACTAATTGACATTAAAGTCAAAAAGAGTCATTAAAAAAAAAAGGTTTGAATTTCTAAAGAATTACAAATCAGGACTATTAGAAAAATTGAATAATTTTTCACAACTAAAATTATGAGGAGTCTATTTCTTGTTTTACAACAAAAATTGAAACACTTACTTATATACATTTTTTTATAAGTATACTTTGTATATTATTTCATTGTTTGTAAATGAGTGCTTGAAAAATATTTTAATTCAAGAATCTTAATTGAGTTTCGTAATTTTGTTCATTTTCGAACCAACATAATATAAATTATATAAAAGAATTGATTAAAACCAGTAGTCTCATAAAATTCGTCATTAAATATATGGAAAAAAATTTTTTTTACTAAAAGTCCAATAATTGGATTATTAAAATTCTCTAGGTATTACCAATTAATTAAATTCAAGTGAATTTAACGTCAGCACAATGTAATTACGTACTAAACTCAATAAAAACAGAATTTAAAAAAAATAAAAAAAAATCCCATGGTATACGATTCTAATTTCTAACATAGTCGTCTTCGGTTGTCGTCGTCGCGGTAGTTAAAGGATAAATTTAAAGCACAAAGTTTATTGAATAATCCAACTAAAAAAATTGATTGTTCCGTGGTCTTCCTATGGTTTAAGCTGTAAGACACAAGTCTGCCGGAGACAAAATCAATTATAGCGGCTCTAGAGAGACCCTGGTGAAATGTCAAAGACCGTCTTTCAGAGTCTCAAACTAAAACGAACAGGGCGTGGAGACGAATCTGGATTTTATAGAGGACAAAAAACAACAAAAAAAATATAATAGAAAAGAGAGAACATAAAAAGATTAAGAAAAAAAAAAATTTCCAGAGAGTCAAGTTGACTGAACGACACCAGAAAGACCTGTCGATATCGCGACGGGACTCTTGCATTTTTTTTTACCACCCACTCCATTAACATCTCATTATGAACACCTCACTGCTCTTACCATCTTCCAAGCATCACCGTTTCGTCTTTCGTTTGCCGGAAACACCCTACTACTTTTTTTTTTAACTTTCTCCTTAACTTTTTTCAACACCCTCTGTATCCTTACAGCTCTCATTTCTCATTCCCGTGTACCGCAAAAATATCCCAAGTCCAAACTTCCATTAAAATATCTGCCAAGCAGAACAGCTTGCTTGTACTCTGCAACGTCATCTCTTTTATTATTATTTTTTTTTCTATTTTCCTTGTTCTCAGATCTTAACATTTTATTTACTTCCTCAAATCCTGTTTACTTAAACACGGCTTAACTATTTTCTGATAGCATAATTTTAATTCAATAGACCTTCACGAATGTATTCTGGTTTCAAAAATAAATTTAAGAAAAGAAGTATCTAAACAATTTAATGGAAAACAATTCATAGACTTTTTTTGGTGTTAACTAAAAAATCCATTAACCTTGCGGCTATGATCCCAAAGTGTCAAAAAAACCATTGAACAATACAACAGATAAATCGAAATCAAAACGGTTTTTTTTTTATCTTGGGTTCAGCAAAGACACCCGAAGAATGGAAAATATAAAGAACTAAAGAAGTATCTATACAATAAAGTTAACTCTAAAAAATATAAAAAGAACGTGTACAATACACACAAGACATTCCATCTAACGGCAATTGGATTGTGTTGAGAAATAAAACAGAAACAATTTCCTTACGTCATATACAAGCTATATAGTTTTGGATTCACAAGAAAAGTATCATTTTTATCATCTCGTATATATATACCAATTTTATGAAGATATAAACCATGGATTGTAGAAAACTTGTTGTTTTTCAAGAACATGAGTTATTTCTGCCATTAATAATTCACAAGCAAATATATTTATAACTGTGGATAACATAATAAAAAATTGACAATAAATATAACAAAGACGGTAATGGAAAATATCAATGATATCAAAGAAATTGAAAGTTTACGAGTTATTTGCAACATATACGTGACTACTCTGACTCTTCGGAGTAACGAAATAAAAAAAAAATAATAAATAACAAAATGAAATAAAAGTACAAAAAAAGAATAATAGAGAGAATGCGGAGATGAGAAGCAAAGGGAAAGGAGTGAAGTGTATAAGAAGCCCTATTATTTTCTGCAGTGTCACGAAGGTGTAATGGAAATAACTATGGCGTACCGAGTGGAATAACAGTTTCGTGAGGAAATTGCAAAATCGCGGATGAGCTGGATTGTATAAGTTTTAGTTTGTATTTGTATTTGTATGTATATGTATATACATATTAAGAAACACGTTTCATATTCAACACACATATAAAAGATATGTCGAGCTCGTTGTCTCTTCGTGTATATCCATATAGTCAGCTGGGTGGGCACGAATGAGCTGGAGGTTTGTTGAGTTTATGTACATCTATATAGCTAGATGAGGGTAACTTAGCTATCTATGTTTCATACATACTATCGTATAGATATAATCCACATAAACGAATTAGTCAGGTGATGTACAACGGGTGTCGTGTACAGAGGACAATGACAGGACAATGTCTAATGTCTGGTGTCTAGTTTCTAATATCTTGTGACTTGCTCTTGGAAGCTTTACTTTAACATTCTCTTACTACAATAATTTTGTTTTATGTGTATATCTATTGCCGACAACAACTAGCGCCTGTTGACACATCAACGTCACAAATTAATGTGCGATATTGTTTCATATAATTTATGTGTTGGCGTCGTCGATTGATTTATGCACTTGTATTTAATTAAGTTATGATACAGTACTAATTACTTGAAATGTTTTTGCCTATTATTGTTATTTTTAGTTAGTTTTGCAATTGCGTGGACATATTAGGGAAGGGGGGGGGGGGGGCAAAACGGGGTACTTAAGGAAATACTGTTTTCGAGGAATCAAATACGCTGGATTCTTTTTTTTTAATGATTTCAAAGTAAGTAGAAAAATTTTTCAGTTGCCTTTAAAAAAAAAAAAAATCATTTTTTGCGGGCAAAATGGAGTTTTCTCTGAAAAAGATGAAAAAAAAAATTCTGGATATCAAATACATTTGATTCAATAAAATTTAAGTCATTTACACAAAGAAAAATTAAATTTTACATGATTATAGGGGATACAAAGAAGGAAAAAAAACTATTTAATAGTTTTTATCATAAATCAAAAGTCATTAAAATTTTTCGACTGACACTTGATCTTTGAAAAAGTTAAACAAAAAAAAAAAATTCAAAATAATGCTCAATTATATTTACAAGAGTGATTTTGGAATGTTTAAAAAACATTGAGGGTACCCCGTTTTGGCCGGCCTAGACCGTTTTGCCCCCCCCCCCCCCGCCTATAATTTTCTAGATGTTATGTTTTCGATTCAGATGACCTTTTTATCCCTATAATATAAAAATCATGAAAAATATGTGAAGCGGAACTATCCATAACGTGATTGGCTAAGATCTCAAAACAGCATAACAATATACACAATTGAGACAGCAATATACATTAAAATAAATCATTAAAGCGAAACATACACGTAAACAGACAGAAAAACATGGGAATTTTTCCAATTTTACTTCGGAGAAATTCCCTTGTTGACATAGCAAATTTTGCTAGGGAAAAATGAGAATATAACCATATTTTATAGGAATTTAACCCATATATTATAGGAATATCTTTCATATTGCCATTGGAAAAATTTCCGTGCAGACATGAAAAAATTTCTCTATTAAAAGTGCTGAAATTCCTTTATTGACATGGGTATTTTTACTATGTCAGTATAGGAATTTTTCCCATGTTATCGGAGTATTTCTTCTATATTGATATTGGAAATGTTCCTATATTACATAGTTATTTTTCCAATGTTAATATAGAAAAATTTATATTGTCAATATAGGAATAATTCCTATGCTAATATAGACGAAATACTCCGATAACATGAGAAAAATTCCTATACTGACATAGTAAAAATACCCATGTCAATAAAAAAATTTTCCCCAAGTACATTTGGAAAAATTCCCATTTTTTCTCTCCGTGTACGCTAGTCATTATCATTAAATATCATCCTATACCGGTATGGTAATGATTACTTAGAATTATGGGATATAAGTCCATACTTTCTGGGAAAAGTTCCCATAAGTATGGGAACAATTCCCATAATTATGGTAATAGTTCTCATATTGCATGTAAAATAATTAGGGTAATGATTATCATAATGTTATAGTAATGATAACTACAATATATGGGTGCCGTTCCTATAATCAACATTTCAAAAAAACCGGTTACCCTGCATTGTGGGAACCATTCCCATAATATATTGTAATTGTTACCATAAATTTCTCTCCGTGTAGTAGAAAAGAACTAAGAAAAAATAATGGTGGTTTAGTCCGGAAATTAATAATAATTTTAGTAATGATAGTGATAATAATATAAAAAATAAGATGTTTAAAAAATAAAAAATATAATTTTATTTTAATTAATTAGGATGATGTTATTTTATTTTCTTCCATCGGAAAAATGTTATGCTTGCGTTCATTGTATAATAACTGTATTCAAGGTTTTCTGTACTGAAAGTTCTTTACTTGATTATTTTTTTACACGGCTGTTAATGAACTTTTTAATAAAAGTAAAGTGCTAATGAAAGTAATGAAAAGACAGAATATTATTTTTCCATGGTTTTAAAATTTTATGTATTGCTAATGGAATACGTCTAAGATCGATCAGACGTCCGTTATTAATTTTCAGAAAAAATAAAATAATTCAAAGCATGGAAGTAAAATTAATTTTTCTGAAGCGCAAGATAATCACAATTTTTCATCGAAAAAGAAATGATATATTCGATATCATATGAAAATTTATCTAAAATGAATTTTCACGATGCACCCCCCCTCCCCCTCCCACACTGATCTTCGAAATGAAAGGTTCGAAAAATCTGGCAAAATGTCAAGATAACGTGTGTTTTCTATATTTATAGCAAGAATTATTCAGAGTAGAGCATTGGTTTTTTCTTAAAAACAGTTATTAGAAAGAAGTGTAATCAGGCAAAAAAAGATAAAACATTGAACTAATGATGATAAAGTAAATATTGACAGAAAAAACTTAGCGTATATCGGAAAACTAGTTAAAGTTAATTTATAAATAGCTTGGGAAAAATTAAAAACAATTCGATTTAAATGTACCAATTAACATATCATAACTTTTTTTCTTGTTCGAGTTTACACTTAGTTTATTTAGATCTTAAAAAATTCATCGAATTTTTTTATAGCCGTACAGGTGTCACTTCAATTCTACTCTTTTAAAATAGAACAAGTTTTTATTTAAATATAGTACAAATAAAAAATTTTTCTAAGGTAAAATAAAAATTAATATACTACACTTATTTAGTTCTGTCAGTCGAATATCAGTTAGTTATATATCTATAGAATTTAAATTTTTAATTTACTATTAAATATTTGGCACGACTCATGATGCAAAGCATCAGACAGAGTGTGCTTTATGATCAAAAAATTTTTTATTATCTTTAAAAAATGAAAAATTTAAGTCCCGAAAAAAAATAACAAAAAATGAATATTGAACTAAAACTAATCATTAGTTAAGAAAAAAAAAAAAAAAAAGAAAGAAAGAAAAGTATTTTTCCCCAGGGGTGAATGTGCACTGTTCTCAACTGGATTTCTCAAGCTCGTTAAAAAGTACCACCCAACCTACCGAAGTTACAAACTTACTGCTATCGAAGGTTACGCAATTATTCTAGTATAGTCTACAAAATGTTCAAGTAAATAAATGAGTAAAATAACTTTTTAAACTTTTCAACATTTAATGTTCAAATAACATCAACTATTAATTCTTTTTTATTTGTTATGTAATATGTATTTAATTATTAAGATAATTAAGGTGTACTATACATGTTTATCTGTATAACATGAATAACAATATACTTGTCTTAATAATCATAAAAGTCGAAATTAGATGAACACTATTGTTTGTTATAATACTTGACGCGTATTTTAAACTTTGATAGGTAAGTAAAGAGTAGAGCACAATGTTGCGGTAGTAAGTTATTAATAAAGTTGCTTTATTGGTTGATGAATATAATACTAATAATAATAATAATAATAATAATAATAATAATAATAGTAATATCGTTGGATGAGGTTATTTAGTAATAAAGCGAGTAGGCTATATTAATATTAATTGATTAATCATTAAAATTTATAGCTAGCTAGCTGGTTGTGATTGTTTTTCATATTATCTTTGATATTTCAAGAACATTATCGTTTAAAAATTGCAGTTGAAAAACTGTTGAATTTATTGTGATCAACTTACATCATCTAATTTTAATACATAGAGCGAAAATAATAGAAAATAGTTTCTGCACGGAAAAAAATAAATAGTAAATGCAACATGATGCAGTCTTGGTAAATAAACATGATGAAATCATGTTGCATCCACATGATTTGTCATGTTTCGGCTACATGATAATCATGTTGCGGTGGAATGAGAAAAATCATGTGGCAGCAACATGATTTTCATGTAGCCTTAATAGCATAAAATTAAGCTGCAACAACTAAATATTTATGCTTCAGAAAAATTATTTATTATCAAGCAACAATCAAGCAAAAAATCGATTTTTTAAAAATCCTGACTACCCCTAACCCCTTGACAGGGGTTCGTACTTCTCTCTCCATTACACTCAAGTCCACGAACGGTTCTATCTTTGTTGCACTTACGCAGTAAATGGAAACTTTAGCTGAGTTTTTCTCTTAAACAGACGAATATTGTCAAACAATTAAAGCGCACTTCGTTAGATTAGACAGTAGTGCATCAATGTGCGGCCTGTATTTTGTATTTAGAGATTTTGTTTCCGAAAAAAACTCAGCCGAATATATCTGATAACCCCTGTTAAGCAAAAATATCATTTACAAATGATTTAATTTGATAATTTACTCTAATTTTCATCTGGAATATTATAAATCCGAAAAAATCTAGTTGGTCGATAATAAATAATTTTTCTGAAGCATAAATATATAGTTGTTGCAGCTTAATTTTATGCTATTAAGGCTACATGAAAATCATGTTGCTGCCACATGATTTTCTCATGCTACCAACATGATTGTCATGTTGCCGAAATATGACAAATCATGTTGCTATGCCCCATGATTTTCTCATGTTACCGCAACATGATTATCATGTAGCCGAAACATGACAAATCATGTGGATGCAACATGATTTCATCATATTTATTTACCAAGACTGCATCATGTTGCATTTACTATTTATTTTTTTCCGTGTGTGAACTTATACGCTGAGATTGATAATTGGCAGTTACGAGTAAATATTTTGTTGTTATAGCTGTATACGTGGAGAGCAATTTATAGTCACAATTACAATATACTATGGGAATGGTTATAAGAATAAGAGGTAACCAGTTTTCTTGAAATATCTATTATAGAAATGGCACCCATACAAATTATGGTAACCATTCCCATTTATATACTTTTCATTCCTGTACAATATAATAATAGTTCTTATGCTATTATGGTAATCGTTCTCATACTATTATGGTAATCATTACCATATTCAATTAATCTATTTTTCAAATAAAAGATCATTTAATTATATTAAACTATCCATTCATTTAGAGTTGATAATTAATATTATTGAAATATCATTCCTTTTCTTATCAATAACAACTTTAATATTTTTAGATTTAAAAATTTATTACCCTTCTTACGATTACAGGAATATTTCTAATAATTTGTAGAAACTGTTTATTTTATGCCAAAAAAATTTCTTTTGAATGAATTAAAATTTTTGAAAATATAGTATTTTTTATTAATTTTTATTATTAATTGATAATCCAACTTGAATAAATAAAATTAGTGTACAGTATATGATGATATAGCTTGTCAATTCAGTCTACATAATTTTGGATTCTTCACACGTGTTAGGTAGTTGCTAAAAATTTATTCCAATGCCCGCTGGTTGTCGACGTGACTTTTTGCAATATAAACTTTTGGTATATCATATATGTGCCCGAAGAAAATTTTTTCCTGCTGAAAAGGTGAAACTACGAAATTTCATTTTCATTCACGTCAATTGATTCAGCAATTGAAGATGATGAAGGATAAAATTTATGTCGATACTTGCAAACGAGATGTTTTTTTTTTTTTTTTTTTTTTGCAAGTTATAACAAGTAAAGGGATCATATCAAATTTTAATCATTACATACATGTATATATGTAATGTATTACTATAGGTATAATTCTGTGTACATATATAAATATATATATATATATTAGGGTGGCGCAAAAAAACCTCTCCAAAAATCAGCTTGATAAAAAATTTTCAAGAGGTCACTCATGAATTTTGAAAATATCAAATATCTAAAATTTAAATATTTAAACGGCGCTCAAGAATCTGGAATATTAACTGATAATATGTAACTAATAGTTTGAATTAGTTTTTGTATTTTTTTATCTCAATTATTATCATTTCTGTAAAATATTACTTTTGCATCACCAAAAATATACAGGACAGTCTTAAACAATAAACTTTGGTAAGTTTTGAATAAGCGAAAAATCCTACAAATTGAATTAAGAAATAAAAAAGTATGTAAATAACTTATTATTTTTATTTCTCGGGTCATATTTTCATTCATTGTTATGCAAATTGATGGTGAAAAAAATTAAGGAGCTCTATTATTATTAATGTTTAAGGGTCGCTCGAAAACGTTCAAAAGACAACACTCGGAAACATTCAAAATTTTTGAGCGATACTCTATACTTAAGTTTTGGGCTTAAATTTTCAGCGTAGTCATGATTTCACAAATATAAACTATTACTGCCACGGAAAAAAAAAAAAATTTGAAATAAAAAAGTCGAATTTCGATCATTTTTGATATTTTCAATCGAGCTGATTTTTGGAGAGGCTTTTTAAAACATCGTAAGCCAATAAATTTTCATGCGAAATCAAAAAAAAAAAAAAAGTAGTCGGTTTTTTTGCACCACCCTAATATATATATATATATATTAGGGTGGCGCAAAAAAACCGACTATTTTTTTTTTTTCAATCTCGCATGAACATTTGTTGGTTTACGATGTTTTAAGAAGCCTCTCCACAAATCAGCTCGATAAAAAATTTTTAAGAGGTCGCTCACGAATTTTGAAAATTTCGAAAATGATCGAAAGTAGGATTTTTATTAAAAAAATTTTTTTTTTCTCGTGGCAGCAATAGTTTATATTTGTAAAATCATGACTATGCTGAAAATTTCAGCCCAAAATTTAAATATTTAAACGGCGCTCAAGAATTTTGAATGTTTCCGAGCGCAGTCTCTTGGACGTTTTTGAGCGACCCTTAAATATTAATAATAAAGCTTCTCGATTTTTTCACCATCAATTTGCATGACAATGAATGGAAATATAACCCGAGAAATAGAAATAATAAGTTATTTACATACTTTTTTATTTTTTAATTCAATTTGTAGGTTTTTTCGCTTATTCAAAACTGACCGAATTTCATTGTTTAAGACTGTTCTGTATATTTTTGGTTATGCAAAAGTTATATTTAAGTGAAATGACAACAATTGAGTTATAAAAACTAATTCAAACTATTAATTACATATTATCAGTTAATATTCGAAATTCTTGAGCGCCGTTTAAATATTTATATTTTGGGCTGAAATTTTCAGCATAGTCATGATTTTACAAATATAAACTATTGCTGCCACGAGAAAAAAAAAATTTTTTAAATAAAAATCCGAATTCCGATCATTTTCGATATTTTCAAAATTCGTGAGCGACCTCTTAAAAATTTTTTATCGAGTTGATTTGTGGAGAGGCTTCTTAAAACATCGTAAACCAACAAATTTTCATGCGAGATTGAAAAAAAAAAAATAGTCGGTTTTTTTGCGCCACCCTAATATATATATATATATATATATATATATATTTGGAAGTTAGGGTACAAAAGAAGGGCCGCAGGGTTGTAGAATCGATTTCCGTAACGTAAATTCTTGACATCAACATACAGTGTGACATACTCGGCTTCTCTGAGAAATCGGAAAACTGTCAGCTTGGAAAATTGACATATTTTGTGGTACAGTTGTATTATGTAGTAATATAATATGTGTATATATATATATATAGTGTGAGAGTCTTCATAACACTTCGAAGGCTTTCAGACTTTGCAATTTGTTGTTGTCGCGTTTATTTTCAGTGACGTCTTTAATATAAAAAAAAAAAATAATTATAAACAAATTTCCCGATAGTTAAAGGACAAAGTAATTTATGATCGACTTAAAATAAATTTTGAAAAAGTGTTTATAAAAATCCGAGCAGGTGTTAAATAAAAAATTTATCAAGGATTTTTTCAAAATAATTTAAACAATTTTTTTTTTAGTTTGAAAAATTATAAACTTAAAAAATACTCGGATATATGACGATAAAAACCACAAAGTTCTCTAAATTTTGAATAAGTCTGTTAAGAATAGAGATTGGAAAATTAAAAATTCATTACAAATTTAATATTTTTTCGTTACTTTTTGTATTCTAACACCATCATTTTTTTTTTAAATTCATAAACTAAAAATAGTTTTTCTATTTTAAATCCACGATAATATATGTGGATATTTAAAAAAAAAAAAAATTGATTAGCAATGTAAACTAAATAAATATTAAATTGAAAAAAAAAAAATCGTTATCAGATTGATACAAAAAAAAAAAAATTATGCACGTTTCAAACAGAAAAATTTTTGATACAACATATATCAACTAATAATACATATACACGCAAATACTTGTTAAAAATGTCGATACATCAAAGTGACGTTAGTGATATTGGAAATTGTAGAAAATTATTCGACGTAAGAAGCTATTGGCATTTAACCTTAGATCGATTTATGTGTCAAATAAAAATATTTTTTTTTCACTTGAAATCAAAGAATAAAAAACTAAAATTGTCGCTGAGAAAAAATACGACTGAAAATGGAACATGGAAACAAAATAAAAAAAAATTTAAAAAAGAGTATTGAGAGTGATGGTGTATGTCAAGTGAGTTTTGCAGCATGTGCGAAGAGAGATGATGTTAGAAAATAGGGGGCGGTTTGAAGGCGGACCACGTAGAGCGTGTGAATCGGGCCGAGAGTTGGACGCAGTAGTGGTCAGCAGAATCAGAATGCTCGGAAACCCATATAACGGGCACTCAACCGAGTTTAAAGTGCTTCTAGTTCACCTGGAGTCCAACGCCAGTCTGCTATCGCCGTTCCAGGTACATGCACATACCATCCAAAGTGCATGCTCTTACATTCTATGCCATATTTCTGCTATACTTCACTCTTTACTCACCTGCTTTCTTTCTCCAACCCCTACATTTTTTATTCTCTTTCTATTTCGTAACATCCGAACTCACGAGTTCTTCAAAGTTACTTCAAACGATTTTACCCTTACTCACCTTGCTCTAATGACAACCCAAATTATTTTTTTATTACGTGACTTAAAAAAAAAATTCATGATTCACAGGTTATCTTTCATAAAAATTTATTAATAATTAAAACTTTTTATCGATTGTAAACACAGAAAAAAATGGTTTCTTGGCTTAAGAATTATTTTCTTGGTCCAAAAATATTTTTTTCAACCTAGAAGATGTCGAAATTTTGTTAGTTCAAGAAAAAATTTTCTTCGTTCAAAAAATTTCATTCTGCGGGTACAAATTCTCTATCGTATAGATATTATAAGATCGATCCCCATAATATCTGCACTGTAAAAAGAGCGGTGTTAAAAATGGACTCGTTTTAACTCCGCCCGGTGTAAAAATGAAATAACACCGGTTTAGGAGGAGTAATACACCGGTGTTAAAGCGGAGTAACCGGTGTAAAAGCGGAGTAAAACCGGTGTAAAAGCGGGGTAACAGGTGTAAAAGCGGGGTCAATTGCGTCCGCTTGAAGTATTAACTTTAAAGATTATAAAACACAAAAAATGTCAGTTCTTTATGAAAATTAATAAAAAATATGATTTATTAATTAGTATAGTGATCGAGTAAGTAAAAATATTCACAAAATAAAATATTTTAACACCGGTCTAGAATATTTACACCGGTGGCGGCGTTATTTTCACACCGCTTTCGGGGGTAAATTTAACACCGATAATTTTAACACCTACACCGCTTTGACTTACCCCGGTGATTTTTTACAGTGTGGAAACATTTCCCATCGGTCGAGCCGACAAGTTAGACGGACGTGCATCTGCCCGTGAATATTACCCAGAGAGATAGAAGACTAAGAGAATTGTGGAAGACGCCGTGGGTATCATTCAATATAAAATTATAAAATTGGGTGTTGACAATTTAGTGCTTAGCGTAAATTTAATTCTTGGTAAAGAAACCAAAATTAATTACACAGGTCTATAAAAAAAGTGGTGTGTGCTGGGTGTCAGACGATGAATTTCTGGCGTATTTTTTCCCGCTGAACACGAATCTGAAGTCAGAATTGGGGTCAAACTGCAAATATTCGAGAAAAACTAAAAAAACTGATAAAAATCACGATTTAGTAGTTTTTTTCTGTATGACGATAATTAATAATTAATAATTATTAAATTAATTTCTTATCATAAGGACTGAACTAATACTTCAAAGTTACTAAATAAAATTACTATACTGGTTTCTAAATTTAATCGATAAAAATTTTGAGTTTGGATAAAAAAATAAAATATATAGAAATAGAGAGGCAAAAAGATAGTCAGCACCTAACACAAAATAGAGAGGGATAAATAAGATAAAGTCCAAAATACAAGTATTAAAATCCAAAGTACGGAATTGAGTTATAAATCTGGATCATCAATATAAAATTTAATACCAGTAAAAAAGTGTGCATGTGTGAACAAAGTCCAGGAGACCAATAGAGAGTGTGTGAATAAGTCCAAGAGACTAAATTACTATAAAGATCCAGGGAATTGGACAGGTTGTTGTACACAGGTTGTTGTTGCTGTAACAGGATTTTTCCTGTGAAATTGATAGAATAAGGAACAAGTTTCATGTACCAACTTTTTTGTTAGTATAATAAAATTTCAAAATTTGAAAAAACATTTAAATTTTGAACGAAAATTCTAATTTTGAAAAAAAAAAATTAATTTCGAAAAAAATTTGAATTTTTTTCCAAACTGAATTTTTTTTCAAATTTTAAAATTTCATTATACGGATAAAAAAAATGAGTACATAAAACTTGTTCCTTATCCTATTGATTTCACAGGAAAAATCCTGTTGCTCCCACAGGATGTGTCCTGTTGCTGTAAAATGAAAATCCTGTTGCTCCTACAGGATGTGTCCTGTCGCTGCAACAGGATTTTGTCCTGTTGTAGCACCTATTTATTTTTTTCCGTGTATATATCCAGGGCATCAGGCAAGTTGCCATAATCATAAAAGTTCAAGGGACTTATTTTAACCGTAGTCCAAAGGACAGTTTGTTAAAAAATAAAGATCCAGGGGATCAAGCAGGTTGCCATAATTATAAAAGTCCAGGGGACTTATTTTAATCACAGTCCAGAGGACACATATATTAATTAAGTGATCGATAGTTGTGTGAATTAGATAAATTTGAATTGATACTTTATATAAAACTATGTCTAATAATTTAAATCCTCATCAATTCGACTCTTATAAATTTTAAACGACCCTAATTTCACATAGTTTAACATCTTAGGTTCTGGAGGTCCGAGTTTATCTTCCAGTGGCGTCCTTATTAATTTACAGCAAGTAAAAGAGGTCACCAAATTCAGCAAGTTGAAAAATACTGTGATAAATTTATTCTTAGAAATTGTTATTCGGATATTTATAGATATCATTATAGAAATGAATATTAGTTGAAAATGTTTAAACAGAAATAACATGAAGATTGAATAGCCAGTTTTAATTAGAATAGTTGACATCTGTTTATTTTATACTATCGAAATTGAACATTCATCATTAAATTATTATCGTCATCTTCATAATATTTTAATTTTTAATGAAGTTATTTTAAAAATACTCGTTAATTACTAATTAATATAATTGCCGTTATTCGAATGTTATAAAATAGTATGTTAGGTAATTAAAACAAATATCAATGCTAAGTTAAAATTCACAAAATTCGTATTTAAAATTCTAGAAACTTTATAAAGAGAGTTTGGGTTAGGAAAATGTATTGGTTTTAAAGCAGGGAGTTGAGAGCGAGAGAAAACTCGTCAAACGGAAGACACACTCTAGATAATTAGGAACGTGACGTAGCTCAAGTACAAGTAATTTTAGTCATGATAAAATGAATTTTTACTTTATTATCTTAAAACATACAATATCTATAATTAGTATTGTTATTTTTCACTCTGCATTTTTTTAACCTTGCAAAAATTTTCGGTTTTAAAACACTAATATCTTAAATATATCAATTATGTCATAAAGGTGTAAAAGCACTTTCTAAAAATTTAATTAAACATTTTTCACACCTAAAAAATTATAAGTATAAAAATATTTTCATATTAATATAATTTTTTTTTTTTTTTTACAAAGGAAAAAAAAAATTATCAAAGCAATTTTGAAATATGAAAACGTATTTTTGTCTCTTTTGCATTAAACGCAATTGAATGCAATTAATTCTCAGTTGGTTTGACGCAAAAGAATGTAATATAGGGGATCCTTTGTTGAATGTCGGCAGACGGGTACTTTCCATTCTCTAGCCTATATTTTTTTTCTCCAACTTTTATATTTCTTTTTTTTTAATTTTTTTTCTTTCGTTTTATCCGTATACACATACGGGAAATAACATATAAGCGTATAACCCAGTGCTGTGGAATCCCAACGAGCAGAGTAGAGTCAGAATCTGTATGCAGTTACTGCGGTGCAGTTTCAAATACTAGTGTGTATATTCCGAGGTTCATGTTTTCAATGTATACATTCATATAAACACATTGAATATATATACATTGGAAGGGATGTAGAGAGTATAGGCCGTTGGCAAATCGAAAGATGAGCTTCGAGTGCAATAACTGTGTTGCTATATCACAGGTTCTACTTTGATGTTGATACATTTACTAACTGCTATCTATATCCTATTTTCTATATACATTATACATATACATAAACAAATCGATAGATGCAAAGCATAAAACAGATAAATTCAAGATTATACGTAAAATCCACGGACATTAATTAGAATAATAGTATTAAATTTTAAGCCGCCTTTACTTTTTTTTTGTCACGAATCGGACGTCATAAGATTTTGTTTAAAAATAAATAATACTAATAATGAACGAAAAAAAAATTATTGAATTTAAAATGAAAATTTTCCATCGAATCTTTTATTCATCTCATTTATTAGATAAGTTTTTTTATTTTTAGATATTTCTTGTGCAATGCTTTATTGCCTTTATATATTAATACCTGTATAGCTTTGTAAATATGAAAATATATATGTATATATTAGAAGGAGAGAGAGAGAGAAGGAGATAAAGAGATAGATAAATAGATATAAGACTGAAAAAAGTATATAGGGATGAATTTTCAAGAAGAACTTATGATCTTTCGTAAAACTTTATGAATTCTCGGTCGTCATGTTTACTGAGATTGAGATTATACCGTCGGCTTGGATATTCTTCGCAAAAACTCAAGAGCCTTGGATGATGGGTTTAAAAGTCTGAGTTATGCTCGATATTTTCACTTTGGTATCAAGTTTTCTTCAAATAATTGAGTTTAAACTTTATTGTTTAATATTAATATACATTTATATGCCTATATGTGTATAAAGACATATATATATGTATATATATATATATATATATATATATATATATATATATATATATATATATATATATATATATATATATATATATTAGGGGTGTGCGAATGATATTCAAATCGAATCGAGTTTTTTAATTTTTCGTCAATTTTTGGATTGTTCGAAAGTTTTCGAATAATTTATACACGCAGAAAATTTTTGAGTAAAAATTACCCATACAGTTTGGTACTGTAAGGACATCTAGCCAGTAACTAAATTTTTACTATGTTGTTAGTAAAAAATGCACTTCATTTCTATGCTATTGAGTAGTACGTTTTAAAATGTGCATGGGAAAAATTTTAATGTTTACCATATGTTCCCACAGTATCAAACGTTTTGAGTTATTTTTACTAAAAATTTATCTGCGTGTACATAACTTTTCAAATTACTCGAATCAAGAAAATTCCGATGAGCTTTCAAATACTCAATATTTATTTTATGGCGAGCTTACACGAAGAAATTATTCGTTTGAAATGTTACAGTGTCGTATTAAAGCAGTATGATGTTGGCAACTAACGGAAACTGAAATAAACATGGTCCGGCTTCATTATGACACTGTAGCTATTGAAGAATAATTCCTCCGTGTGGTTTTTTTACGTAACCATCAGTAATTATTACGTAGATTTATGTCAGAGCTCTATTGACTTCTGAAAAAAATTTGAATTTTTGGAAAAAATATCACAATTTTAAGTCGTTCAGAAATAAATTTTTAAATTATTCTTAAATTTGATTCGAGAACTTATGAATTAGTCCAAATTATCGAAGTATTCGAAAATTCGAAGCTCGAATCTGACAGTTTGTTTCGATTCAATACAAATAATTCATAAGTTCGAACTACTCGTACGCCCCTATATATATATACAGATATATAGATATATGTATACATAAAACTGATTTAATGTGTTTAATCAAGCGAATAATACTTGACTAATATTTAATTGACTTTGCTTGGATTATTAGTTCATGGAATCCGTTCATTATATTTAATTTCGTTGATTATAATCCTATTATTAATATTATACGGACAAAATCAATTGTATTCATTGACTTTAAATGAATTAGGTTACGTATTTATTCAGTGGTTCAATACAATAGTTGTGTGTTTGAATTCACATTATTATTATTATTATTGTTATTAGTATTCATTCTTCAAATTTTCTATTTCAAAGTTTTAAATATCAATTTGTATTTTTCTTTTTTTTTGTAAACTTGGATCATTTAACATTGAAATTGACACTTTACGGTTATTCGGTAATTTAACTTATCATAAAGCTATTATGAAATTATTACAATTTTCAAAAAAGAATAGGACAAGTTGACCGGTCATTGCGGTCAATTGAAAATTTTCGTTAATAAATATTTTTTTCTTTGATTTTTTTTTTTTTTTTTTCAAATATTTTTTATGTGAATTATTTTATCAAGAACTAAAAGAGCTTATAAAGAAAAAATGGCCCAAGATCGTCAAACGAAAAAATATTTTTTCAAGCAAAGTTTTCCCAAAAATTTTTGAGTAAAATCTTCTATTTATCACTTAAATTTATATATACAATTTACAATACTTTCTAAGCTTAGTAAAAACTTTTTTCTTTTAATTTTTAATGTGGTCGAAAAGCATACATTTTTTTTTTATAATGTTCCTATTTTACTACCTGCCTCTCCTCTGTAATCTTATGAAACTATTCAAAAATTACTCATTCTTTAATAGAACATTGATTTAAATTCATTCTATTTAATATTAGTTATCCAATGTAAAATTATCCATCGTGAAATGATAACGAGAGCTAATGACCAGTTAGCGGATCTCAGAGTAAAAACGTACAAGAAAAAAAAAGTTTATAAACCCTTAAGACGTTATGAATAATTTCAAAGCCTCAGCATGGTATTAACCTCGTCCAATATAGTGGATTACGTTTGTTCGTCGTTTTATTATTTATACTCTAAATTTATAAGGAATAGCTTTAAATTATTACATGAAGGTACTTTTAATGTTGGTATTAATTTTAGATTCAAATTTCTGTTAATAGTTGATAATTTTCAGTTGTAATTATCTAAAATTTATATAACTGTCGTGTTTTTAAATGAAAATTTTGTTATTTTCTCTTTGATACTAATCAACAATAAATTAATTTATACTTGAGTTTATTTTTAAAAAATATAATACTTTATTTAACAATTAAATTCATGACACGGTGAAAAATGGTTATGTCATTCCAAGCGATAAGCGGTATTATAAGCTTTTCGGTATTAAATTCAACCCAACTTGCTGTGGTAAAATGATACCGCAAATGGGATTTGAATTAGCGTTGATAATTAACTAAGCTAAAGAACATTTTAATTGTAATATCATTAAAAAAATAGTAAATCATCAATTTTAAATTATTCTCATCATCTTAGTGTAAGTTACTTTGCGGTGGTAGTAATGAAGCGTGAATAAGTAACACCAGGTGTGTGAAGTAAATTTAATCTAACTCCGCAGTGAAGTGAAAACTGTCTTCATGCTACCGAAACTTTTTCTACAATGAAAAGAATTAGTAGTTAATAAAAATATATGAGCGCAAATGAAGAAAAAAAAAACACAATTGAATAGTAATCTACAAGACAAAAGTTAGATAGAAATGCTTTTACGAAGAGAAAGGTTAAAGTGATGAGAGAGACAGAAAGAGAGAGGAGAGCAAAGAGGTGGTAACTTGTTGCATTCACGGTGACATACAACGGCCTTCTACAATGTTTCCGTGTCTAGGTCTTCATGGTTTATCAAATTTAATCTGATCGGATATTATGATTTATATAGGAAATTTTTCAAACTCAATATCTTATCTAATTTGGTGACGAGTTGGGTAAAATGGGTTATCCCCAAATTTTGAAATGGCTCGGAAATTAATTTAGAAAAACAAATTAGTTTTTTTTCAAAACATTATTTTGACCAAATAGTATTGAAAGTCATACACAGAGAGAAATGCCATGCTGATTTCTATGCTCGGTGAAAATTAATGTAATTATTACTTTGCCGTATGGTATTCAATCCACGATAATGAAAATAACGTAAATTTGAATATACCGTGCAAAAATTACTGTGCAGAAATTAGTGAAATTTTCAATAGTTACAGTAATTTATGATATAATCGTTGTCTATTTTACCATGGCCACAGTAATTTTTGCATGTGTTTATACCAATTTCCGTCAGGTGGCCAACATGGTCCGACTTTACTACGACACTATAGCATTTCAAACGAGAACAATTTCTTCGTGTAGGAACTTAAACTTTGTCTTATTTTTTCGAAATATAAATAAAAAGTAAATCATCTCCATTCGGCCAGTTATTTACTGTATTTATATTTTTTAATTAAAAACAAAAAATTACTCACGTGAATATCAATTAAAATTAAAAACTAGTGAAAGTTAATGAAAGTTCTTGATTGAAGCTAATCAATTTACATGATGGGATTCAATTAGTTAGAAAATTTGAATTTCATCCGAGAGGATGATTAAACATCGGCAAGCATGTAACGAGATTGAGTATGAGGAAATTCAACACCTAGTGATTAGTGCCACGGAGCAAGAGTTTGGAATGAAGCTCGGTCGAGATAACACGACAAGCGATCACTGCTGTTTGAGTTTTATCTTTGCACGCAACTAATCCACAACTTTTAAGTACACATGAATAATTTATTTAACTTTAGTTTTAAAAATAGTTTAAAATTATCGTAATTTAAATAAAAGTAAATTAATTATTATAATTAATTCAAATAAAATAACGTTTTTCTTATTTTTTCAAGCTGAAAATAAAGTATAAAACTAGAAAGTAGAGACCGTAAGATAGGGTTACCCAACCAGTTGCGAATGAGATTGTTTCGGTAGCAGAGGTATCTAAATCTTAGCTAATAGTTCCGTCTTAGCGTGCCATGTCGCGTAATTTAGCTTCATGGCCTCGTCTACGTAGTTTCACATCTCTCAGCGAAGCTTCGTACTACACTATCACGTAACACAGAACAGCATCCTCTATTCCCCCAAGCAAAAGATTACCGTAGTGTAAAGTAGTAGCACAGGAAGGGTAGTAAGAGTGTACAGTTCACTATCCTACTTCAACTTTACTGAATTTCTCATGTTTTCCTTCCACAAATTCACTATATATCTGTCTTATACGTTGAAGTAAGCAAAGTGTTGCCAAGTCCCAAGTCTCAGCGGCAATCTACACTGTATTAACACTTTCATCTAACCTTAATGAATCTCTCACTCTAGTTTTCCTTCTCCCATATACATACTACATTTATATCACATATGCACACGATTATAGTTTCCTATCATCTCTTGTCACGCTTTCGTGCCTTGCTTTTCTCATACTATTTACTGTTCAACTCTTAACATTATATTAAATTCATTCGACAGTTAATAAATGCTCAATTATTTGCCATGAAAAAAAAAAAAAAATTATTGAGAAGGGTCTGGTCTTTTTTCTTTATTATTCTCAAGTTTAAAAACGGCATTATCATTATGATATATTCATGTGTTGTACATTAGGGTGACCGTTATTTTGGTCCGTTTGGAATTTAATTTGGTTCGCCCTAAAACTATGTTTATATTATGGACAGAAATTCCTGCCAAGTTTGAGCCATATCCAATAAAGTCAATTCATTTCCCAAAACGATTGGAAATTTAAACGTAAAATCCATTACTTTTTTCAATTTCTTTTTAATTAACTTGTTTTGTTAGTTAAAATTGATACAACAATATGCTGCTGCGTAAAATTGATGTTTTCATTCTTTCCACTAAACGTAAAAACAAAATTCCTAACAAGTTAAAGTATTATGTAATTAAGCCGCTGAATAAACCAGCAAAAATGATGATTTTATAGAAAATTAAACTAGAAAATATTTGAACTTTTTTGGTATTTTTTTTTTCTACATTTAACAGAAAGTATACATTTAACATCAATCTTACGCAGCAACATATTGATTTAAATCGCTTTTAATAATTAACAGAAAAAATTGTAAGAACTCATCCGTCTTCGTATAAATTTTCAATCGTTTTGGAAGATGGGTTAACCTTTTTGAATTTGGTTCAAATTTGGTAGAATGTTTTTTCCACAATATAAATATATAGTTTCGGTGGAACGAATGTTTTTTGTTGCCTTCCGTAGCAAAATAACATTTCATACATCTGTAATATCGAAAGTAAATAGAGTATACGCGCAAAGCAAAGGCCATCAGTTAGTTGTTACGTCGAGATTGAGCGGGAAAATATTTAATATAAAATTTACTTTATAAGGAATAAAATTTTTATTTCTCGCGCGAAGCAACTTCGTTCGGTAGTCTTTTTTTTCTGTTGCTTCTTATCTTCGACAGCTGTACAAAAGGCTAACAAAGGAATTTCTAATCAGACCACCCAAATACAGTTGTGTGAGCCGATCACTACTACATTAAAATCATAACAGAGGTACAACTTAAACGGTGACTAAGAGTCTAGCACAAAGAGTCTCCAACCGCGACTCTTTAGCTCCCGCAGAGTGCCACCAAATTTAACTAGCCTCTGTTCGATGCGGCACCCAGTCTTTTGTTCAATTAAAAGTCGATCCATATTCTAATATCTTTTTATACACGACAGTACATTTATTCCTCTTTAATAAAAGAATATGAAATCGCGGTAACGTCTTCGATATGAGTTTTTTGGGCAGCTGTGTCAATATCAAGACGAATTTCTTAGCTAGAAGATATAAAAAACGCATCCGGTAAACCGCGAGACAATAGAATTTGAATTCATTAAATTGCCCATCAGCCAATGAAAATTCAGCTATCGAAGCCTTTGTTAAGTTGGTGTCCAACCAACCGTGACGTGATATTGATAAGACCCAACCCTTCACGTTTCGTCTTAGTTACCTTACCTGACCACCAATTCTGCAGTTGCCGGGCAAGCATTCCCCTACTCTCATACCTAGCTCCGAGTCCCAAGATAGAATACTTCCCCTCAAAATGACACCACCCTGCCACTTCCTCTATTGGATTCCATCTTCGATCCGCCACTCACCTTATCACTATATTGACGACCATATTGATCCGCCCTTCTCTAACGATCACAGTTTTGGGAATAGCCACTCACTATCTTCTGATTGGTTACTCTAACGTTTAAGGGACCTATGTGATTATCTCCTTATCATAGAGCCGTAATGTCCATCCAACCACCGATAAGCATGATGCACATTGGTCCCCCGAAAAATTGGAATACTTACGCTCGTAAGTAATTTTTACTACCTAGTGGGAGTTCACCCCCTTTCTCCATGAACACCCCAGGGAGAACAAAGACTCCGAGCATATATAAGGAGCAAGTCTTTTCTATTGTAGGCGCGTCGCATCGCCTCACCTTTGTCTTCAGTTGATATGATTTTTCTTCCTTATATCGATCATATCGTCTAAATACTCAAAGAGCGATCAGATCTATTTTACTTTTGGTTCAAGACTCCAGTCTAATTTTTGATACATCTCAATAGAGATACGGTTCATTTTTCCCATCACAATTGCTATTACTTTTCAATTATTAAATCCGAAGAATAATTATTGCCTATTTTTGGAAAACGGGCCTAATATAATATTTTTCCAAGATATTCATTTCATTCACGCAATTATTGTTCCGGGTCAGAACGCGCGATTACGAGAGTAGTGCGGATTTAATTAGAAAATTATCTAGCCTTCTGTGCGGACGCGAATTTGGGTTTTTAAATTCAGCGAAGTGATTGTGAACAACCCGGTGCCACTTAAGAAGAGCCAACCTCAACGTGATCACCTCCATTCAACGCTACTCGAAGGATCCAATTCGCCATGGGGTGTCCCAGCAATTGTCCAGCCAACATCAAGCTACAGCAGCCAGCACTTGTTGTATTGTAACAACAAACATCTTCAGAACTAAATAAAACTGCCTGTCTCTGTAAGTCCTGACATTTTCATTTTAACATTAAGAAAATATACATCTTCCTGACCTATATCCATGCTCGGCATTAAATAACGAGGTCCCCGTTACCCGAGTGAAGGACTTAAGTGTCTTCACTCAAAATTAAGGGACTGTCCTATGTTATGTCTGTCTGGACGTAACATAGTACTAAGTCTAGTTGTAAGATGCTATGTCGAGTGTAGGAGTGCAAGAGAGAAAGAGTGAAAGCGAGAGAGACAGAAGAAGAGTAGGTACGATGGGTACTTTGGTATGATTTTTTGAGGGAGGCAAGCGTAAGTACGAGGAGTGGGAAAAGGGATGAGTGTCGAGGGTCAGTTGACCTGGGTGTGAAAGCAGTTCTGAATGAGCATTCGGCAAATACGTGTCATTGTATTGTATTGCATTGTTTTTAATAAACTTCCAACTATCTTAATTCCAACTAACCAATTATCAACCTCTAGGATAAGAACCTTGTCCTATTTAGTCCAATAGGATAGTACAGATCGAATACAAAATTCCCTTAAAATTTCAGTCCTTAATTTTATTTCTGAGTACCATAATTAAACTTTTAAATTCTTTACCCTTCAAGATGCATAATAAATTCAGGATTTGTTTTTTTAATACCCTTTAACTTAGTGGCATTTTAAGTCATTATAATACCCATAGGAGTAATTTGTAAGTAATTGGATGTATTTTAGAAATTATTGCTACAATTTTGCTATAACTCATATATTCCAATTTGTATGCGTCACGGTAGTCATGTAAAAAAAAAAAAAACAGTTTTTTATATTTAACAATTAAGCGATTAGTGTTACAGAAAAAAAGTTATTGAGAATTTAGTAGAAAATTAAATTTCTCATAACAAAGGTTCTATGCATGAAGACAGTAAAATCCGTAAGCTAAAAGATAGAAAGCATTTAATAGCACGTTGCATAACGAGTACTTAATGCACGCCGGAGACGAATGTTGAAGACGCATTTTACGGATAATGGTTTCATGCGCGTGTTATGTCCTATACTTTATTCAACGCATGTCTGGTTATCCTGATTTATCATACTTGTAAATTTGAGCCACGTTGGTCATTTAGCAATACGGCACTAATTTGCGTTTATTAAATATTGAAAATTTAGCTGTAAAAGTATTTTGTGAGAACTATAAATTGATATCAAATATGAACAACTAATTAAAAATTCCCAAATATGTTATTGTATGTCATTCTGAATATTGTATGCCATTCGAAAATTATTTGGCTCTAAAACTATGTCGGCCCTAATGGTAATAGTACAGTACATGTATAAAAAAGGTACTCAATAATGGCTTTAAGAAAATGTCGTTATATGCCACGCTTGTGGAAAACTTAGAAATCTGCATTGTCTTTTCATTTATTATAGTACACCGGTTGATAAATGGTCACTTGGGGTTCACTTTACAGCTATGATTAAACAGGATAAACGTGCATGCGATTGAAAGATTTTTTTATTAAATATTGATAAATTTCTTAAACATTACGTAAAGACGTGCCTCCTTAACCGATGTTGTTTATTGTATTATATTTTCGAAGAGCTCATAAACACATGACTAATAGCGTATTTCAGTTCTTTGAGATACGAAAATGTGAAAACAGTAGAAAATTTTAAGACTGGTCCGCCAAGATGAATATTTTTCGATTGTTTCTTTCCTGTTTATAAAATCGTATAGAATCCAATAGATTCTCATAAATTCCCATAGAGATTGTATAAGAACAAATGAGTTCTATGAGAAATGCTATAGTATAATAGGCCTTATATATACAACTATAAGAATCAATCGGATTTTTTAAGCAGGATTAACGAAAGATTTCAAATAGGGAAAACAGTAAATGTAGATTTTCAAAAGTATTTCAAAGTACAATTAAAAGGTTAATAAATTTCTTTTTTTTTTCTATTAAGCTTAACAAATATTTTAATAATCTCACTTATTATGCTCGTTAAAGTGTTAATAGGTACTTTAAAACTTATCGTTTTATCTGTGAGTGAGAATCAAGTCATAGACATAAAATTGGGGAAATAAAAAAACGTAAGTACGTCACATTATAAGTATGATGAAAAAAAAAAAATCATTTTTATTCATCTAATAAAATTTTTATGAATTTACTTAAAATTGCATTATGAGAAATTGATTGAAGCAAAAGATGAAACAATACAATTTCAAACGAGGCTGAGGCCGACTTGAAGGCACCATGTAAAGTTTGAAATCGTATTATGTATAAACAAATGCGTCTCTACACTAGTACGTTAAAATGAAGTCCGGAACTAATTTAGTGGGTAGAAACTAGAAGTTTTCTGCTCTAATGATTTTCAAACCACTGTATGGCATTTATCTGAAATTGGCTTGTTTCATGTAGCTAAACGGGTATTGAAACAAACAGTTCAAATATACATCATATAAATAATAATATTCTATTATTAAAAAATTCCATTTTATGAGTTATCGTTTAAATATTTATTAATTTAAGTATCAGATCTTTTTTTCAGATATTTTCACTAATTTTTTTTCGCAACAAAAAATAATACAATTACCAGTATTCAGTTTTTCATTGTTTGTTAATTAAATTCATTAAAAAAAAAATGGCTTGTTTAAAAAAGAATGTTTCATTGTTCGTTTATCATTTATTAAATTTTCATTTATTCCAATCTCATGTTAGCAAACAAATTTAATTATAAAATAATAAAATTTCTTGTAATTTAAATTTAAAGCACACAAAAATGGTCTTCCAATTAAAGTGAGTTATTATTCACGAGTACCTCGCTTTCAGTTGTGTTATTGAAATTTAAAAAAATATATTTTTCCTTATATTTGCTAAAAAAAAAAAAAAAAAAAATGATAACTTTTTTGTCAGCTATATATTTTTACTGAAATAACACAAATGAAATAAAAATTTTTTTGTTATTTGATCATTAATAGTTTTGCGATATTGAAAAGTGTAATTGCTTTTAATTTCGATTGAATATGAACTATCAGACTTATCAAAAAATGTCATGGAATCTTGTTTATAGACAGTTTTATTTCCTACAAATTATTTGTAATAAAGTTCATTCAAATTCCGCATTGTTTTTTAGTTATTTTCATTTTAATGTTAAGTTCTCAGAATAGATTAGAAGACCATTATTTTTACAAGCTTGACATTAAAATGAAAATAACTAGAAAACAATGCGGAATTTCAAAAAACTTCATTGAAAATAATTTGTAGGGAATAAAATTGTCTGTAAAAAAGATCTTACGACATTTTTTGATAAATCTGATAGTTTTGCTGGAAAAGTAAAAAGATCTAGAAATTTATTTTAGATTTGACTTCCAGCTCCAATAACTTTCGAATAGATGAACTTATCGAAAAATGATAAGAGATCTTTTTTGTAGCGCGTTAAATTCTCTACAAAAATATGCTATGGACTTATTTATATGAGGTGCGAATGTTGCGCTAGAAAAATATAAAATTTTCTTTCTTAGAAAATTAGAAATAGGCATCTCTAAATATTAATATTAAGAGCTTCGCTTTTAACAGGCTTCTTTTCTCACCTTTCTGCGAGTTTTCAGCCTGTTTGTTTGTTGAAAAACAAAGTCACCTCAAAATGGCACACCCTGATATGCGTGCATCTTTATAGTTACTAAGGTACCGGCGGGTAATAAGGCCTAGCTAAGCGAGATTTTTAATAGAATCGAAAACATTGCATTTAATTATCGAAATGTATCATAAATCTTTATTTCAATACATTAGCCATAAAATATAATGAAGTTATGGTACACAAAAAAAAAGAATTTCTTGGCGCAACAAATATTTTGTATGATGAATTGAAGACAAAAATTTTTCTTAGCTCAAGAATTTTTTTCTCGCCTAAAAAATTTTTTTCTTGTTCCGAGAAAATTTTTTCTTACCCCAAGAAAAGTTTTGTTTTCACTTTATACTACAAAAAATTTCTTGGATCAAGTAAAAATTTTTTGCGCCAAGAAATCCTTTTTTTCTGTGTAATTTATACTGTAAACAAACAAAAAATTGAAGTTTTACAGAAATCATACGAATAGACCTTATTTTACTGCGGTAGGGTAATAAGGCCTACCCGACTAGAATTTTTCATAAGGGCCTGATAAGGTCCTTATCGGGTTAACCTTATTTCACATAAGGTCCCGATCAGGGTATACTGACGAGAATCCTGATATGGATGTAACGCTTAAGACCCATTAGGTCCTTATCGGGATTGCCTTATCAGGACCTTACCAGGATATCCTCATCACGCCCTTATCAGGATTGCCTTATCAGGTCCTTACCAGGATATCCTCATCAAATCCTTATCAGGATTACCTTATTAGTAATTATTTTTAAATTAATATTAAATTGAAAAAAAAAATGAGAGAATTTAATTCGATCAAGAATGTTATCTATTGTATTGAGAGCATTAATTAGAGGAAGTAAACATATTTTTTATTGATGAAAAAATCCCGATAACTGCTGGGCTCGAACCTGCGTCCTTCCGATTTAAAGTCCTCGATGCTATCCACTGAGCTGACATACACAAGTGATCTTGAAAGTGTAAATATAATATTCATTATGATGTCAAAGAATAACTGATGAAGAAGTAGAAAATCTGTGCTACAATAATTGACGTGATTTTTATATAATATTCTTTTGTACTTTTTTTAATTTCTAGCCTGTAAATGAAATATTCGAAGGGATGGGATAACTTTTTTTAAAATAAGGATATCCAGATAGGGTTCTGATCAGGAACTCATCAGGTTGTCCCGATAGCAAATAACTTTTTTTTTTAAAAAAGATATCCTGTCGAGGTCCTGATCAGGAACTCGTCAGGTTGATCCGATGGCAAATAACTTTTTTTTTAAAAGAGATATCCTGACGAGGTCCTGATCAGAAACTTGTCAGGTTGACCCGATGGCAAATAACTTTTTTTTGAATAAGGATGTCCTGACGAGGTCCTGACTAGGAACTTTTCAGGTTGACCCGATGGCAAATAACTTTTTTTTGAATAAGGATGTCCTGACGAGGTCCTGATCAGGAACTTTTCACGTTGACCCGATGGCAAATAACTTTTTTTTTAATAAAGATATCCTGACGAGGTCCTGATCAGGAACTCGTCAGGTTGACCGTTGACCTGATGGCAAATAACTTTTTTTTTAATAAGGTATCCTGATAAGGTCCTGACAAGGAACTTGTCAGGTTTGCCCTAATAAGGCAAACCTTATATTTACCTGATAAGGTCCTTATGGTACTTCAGGCAAATCAGGAAGAAATTCTAGTCGGGTACGGGTTAAACAAACTAGAATAATTTAATTATACTTAATAAAATTGGTATTGGAGATGAATCATCACGTAAATTTAGCAACAATACTTTTATAAAGACAGAAGACTAGATTGCTTTGCTCAACAGCTCTTAAAACTATCAGTATCCTTTTCAAAAGTCAGAAGACTACATTGTTTTTTATGATTTCTTCTGTGCTACAACATCATATGACGAATGATGAAATATAGAAGACAGGGAACGTGGAATCGGGACTCTATAAACTTGTCGTAATATCTCTATGCAAGACCCTTCTACTAGAGTAGCCTTTAGCGGAGGTGGTTATTTTAAATATCATTTCTGTCACCTAGGCCTTATTACCCGCGGGTACCTCATGCATAGTAGCTATAAAGATTAAGTTAGGGCTGAAACACCCCGTGTAAAAAAAAAATTCGTTGAAAAAAGGTCGAAAAGTGTTGACTATTCTAAACTTCGAAACGTGACCCAACAACGGACTTATTTCAAACTTATGAAAACACAAGAAAAAAAAACAATGGTTGACTAAACACTATAAATAAACGGTATTTTACGCTTCTGCATCAGTTTTTCGACTCCCTATTCGGAGCGCTCGATTCCATAATTTTTCTAATGCATAAGAAGTTTCCTTGTTTTTACAAAAATTTAAAAATAACTGTAAAACAGTTTGTCTTTCTGTCACGTTTTGGGGTTAACGCTTTTTCAACCTTATTTTAACTAATGTTTTTTTACAAGAATATATTTTACAGACTGCACCATATGTGGATACTTTACACGGAAAGAAAATTTCGCTATAATTTACGATGTTAACCTCATAATCGTGGACTAAACTTTCATTAACATCAATTTTCAAATATCTTATTTCAAAATTTACTATGTAGGTTAAATTTTTTACCATTTAATATCGTAATCATAACAAAGACTTTTTGGATTAAAAATTATTTCAAAAATTACAATGTTAACATCGTAAAACGAATAAAATAAATATTACCATTCAAAAACTTTCAAGAGCTTAAGACTCTGTTATTTGTCTAAAATAGTATTTCTTAAATGAAATTAACAATGCTACATCGCAAAAATGATCATTTTTATGGTATATAGTTCACCACTACAATAATCAATAGGAAAAATTACGACGTAACTGGAATTTTTTTTCTGTATATTATTCATTTTTACAAACAAAAGTTATAACTACGGACTGAGTGCGGATTTAAATAATATTCAGTTCCCTCCAAAATCACTCCGCTAAAAAAACAAACTCCCCATTTACTCCGTATGGGAAGTGATTTTTTTTAAACTCCGAATTCACTCCCGATTTTTTACAGTGTATTGATAGGATATCAATTATTAACGATTCATTTTAGTTGATTCTCCACTCAATTTATTGAAAAGTTATATTATATACATATATCGTTTTTAGAATATATGTATATCTTTAAAAAAGTCAGTTCTAGTCTACACTACCCAATGACAAAACGTTTTATTTTTCGTAGTATCTACAAAAACTACCTCATATTTTAACATAAAACTGATACTATAACCATTAAATTAAAAAGACCGATAAATCTATTGAAAAAATTAATAATTTACATCAAAGTTTATTTGTGACCTTTTTTTAAAGTTTTAAATATAAATTCTTAACTTCGTCATAAAAAATATTTTATAATGGAAGAAATTATAATTCATAATATAAAAGATCAAACAAAAGAAAAAAAAGTTCGTCGACTCTAAAAACAGAAAAGAAACTGCTAATTACGTCGAGGCCGCATGAATATTTGAGGTCTGCCTTTTTTGATTTTCAATTTTGTTTTCTATGTCTTATGTGTAAAAACTCTTCTATATAAATAATATTATTATCGTAATAAGTATAATTAATGTATCTTCAAATGTGATAGAAACATTCGTGATACTTTTACGTATTCTGTAAAAATCCCCTTATCAAAATTCTTAAAGTGGCCAGAAGAGTTACTTAAAGTATGTTGTACCGGTAGTTCTGCTCTATTTGTTTCACATTTTATTTCTTAACACATTATTTGTATCAACTACTATACACGAAGAGAAATTTATAGTAACCGTTACTAATACAATTATGAAATATTATCCTATATCATTATGGTAGTAATTACTTGTAATTGTGAGATATAAGTCCCATACTTTCTAGAAAAAGATTCATAACTATGGGAACAGTTCCCATCATTATGGTAACAGTTCCCATATCGCATGGTAATAGAATTATTGTAATGATTACCATCCTCATTGGAATAGTTCCCATAAGCAAATAGGAACAAATCTTATAACCACATTGTAACGGTTCCTAAGTGCACATGGGAATAAACCCGATGGTAACTATTCCTATAATGTATCGGAATTATTACTATAAGATTATGGTAATGGTTACCATATATAATGGAATGATTACCATACATTACGATAATATTTACCATAACATTATGGTAACCATTACTATATTATTAATAGCCATTTTCATATAATATGATAATGACTACCATACATTGTGAGAATTATTACCATAATGTATGGTAACGATTACCATAATATTATAGTAATGGTTAACATAACATTATGGGAATAGTTACCATACTAGTACAGGAACAATAACCATAGTAACATTATGTTAGTAACGATTACCATAATTCCATAGGAACTGTTCCGATATTATACAGAAATTATACCCATAATATGGGGAGTGATTACCATAATATGTATGGGTACCGTTTCTATAATCGACATTTCAAAAAAATCGGTTACCATGCACTATGGGAACCATTCCCATAATACATTGTAATTGTAACCCTAAATTTTTCTCCGTGTATCTAGTTGTAACAAATAAATATATTTTTCGTAAATAAATAATCTATTTAGTAGTGACAAATATTTTCTAGTTTCAGTGTAGGAAGCTAGTAATCGGATGCTTTACCCTACAACAATAATTCACGGTATTAAATAATAAAATTTTAGAAGCGCTAATTCAATTTGAATATTTAATAAACTATTTGAATAATTGATGATGATATAAGAGTGTAATTATAATTGAACAAAGTTGAATGGAAAATAATTTAAGTAGTGGATTATTAAAACATATAAGAATTCTTGGAGAATAGGGACAAGAAGAGACAGATAGCAGAGTAGGCTAGATGGCTGGCTGGTTGGTAGGAAACGAGAAAAGCATGAGTAAAAGCATAGCACAAGTGTAGTGAACTTGGAAAAGCTCATTCGCGCGTTCTACAGAGCCCATCTCACACGGTACGGTTTCTGGGGACAAATTATTTCCCCATTTTATGGCTAGCTAAAATATAAATCAAGTTCTAAATTAAATTCCTCTCACCCGGCGACTAACTGGGCGCGTGCGCGCTTACCGAAATTTTCCAACCACCTATAACGACCCTTTTATATTGTACTCATGTATGCATAAAAAAGTATAATAAAGTGAATAATACTTGAGTTTCATTTTGAATATTTTAGAAAATTATTATTTCATAAATTTTATGGGCATATAGTTTTAATATTTATTTTTATTTTAATAACTAAATATTTACATAAAAATTATAATTTACTGTGAAATTTTTATGACCAACGCAATATTTTTTTTTTAAATAAATAAATTGTATTTATTATTTCTGCAGAGTAGTTATTATTTATGATTCATGGTTAATGAAAGGTTACGTGGTTGTTTTTATTGTTATTATTTTTTTTTTCTTATCTTTTCTATTCAGAGAACGCGAGCTTTGATGAATTTATTCTCACAGACTTGACCCCATACTTTTGTGCTGAATCAAAAGCCTGAAAGAATTTTCACACAACCATTTATATTTATTTTTAGCCATACGGAGAGAAAATTATGGTAACCGTTCCTAGTACGATTATGAAAAATCATTCCATATCGTTATGATGAGAATTACTTGGAATTATGGAATATATGCCCATGATTTCTGGGGAAATTTACATAACTATAGAAACAATCATTCAACTGTGGTAAAAGTTCCTATGTTATATAGTAATTGAATTATGGTAATGATTACTATGATAATCTGTTAACAACTTCTATGAAAGTATGGTAATGGTTACTATAATGATATGGTCATCATTTTCATACCATTACCATGATATTACACGTAAAAAAATGATGGAGTTCAATTTACCTTGCTCTACTAGTAATAATTAAACTACACTTTGCGGTCACTATATCGACAATGTAGTAGCATAAATGACACTATAAAGTGACACGTGGCCCAATAGGGACGATAGCCAAAAATGGAACCAAAACAAAAGTGACACTATAAGATTAGTCTCTACTGTAGTCGTTCTGTTTACTGTTTAACTAGGGTAAAAATTTGAAGGTCCAGTAACTACTCAATGTACACGGAGAGAAATGTCAAGTAAATATTCCTATGCAGCATAGTAATGATTACATTACTCTATAGTTTGTGTCACGACGCTCTTATGTGACTGCGTATACAAACTATAGAGTTAACCATTACTATGCTGCATAGGAATATTTACTTAAGATTTCTCTCTGTGTAGTTTGGAAAAATCATCCAGTGGTTTTTGTAACCACACAATTTCATAAGAATTTGTTCGCATTACTATTTTTGAAGTATACAATCTCACATAATTTGTACAATCTACTCCAAAAGAAAAAAAATGTTTTCTATTTTTATTTTTCACATATCGTATAAACTACAGGACCGATCGACTTCAAATTCAAATCAGTTCTAAGTCTTGGCGAACTCTTTCGATTGTCGTCAGGTTCGTTCAAATCGGTTGATTAATTCCAAAGATATCGGGACAGAAAAAGTTTGCACCCACACACACACACGGTCGGACAGACGTGCATCCCAAAATGGCCAGAATAGCTTTCTAGGACCTCAACACATCGAGATCTGATAAAAAACTCGGTTTTCGAAAATAAGACCGAAACTAATAACTTTCCTTGTTTTGAAAATTTTCAATTTTCGTAGCGGGAAGTTAAAAAAGTTGATAGACAAGTAGCTAAGAATTATAAAATTAAAAATAAATATTTATCATAAAATAAAACTTTCAACTGTTTACTTAGTAATTCAATATAAAAAATTAATTTTTCAAGCGAGAAATTGATTTCGTCGTACGAAGAAGAGGGTAAAAGTCAAGTTTTCTATAGCAATATAAAGAGAAGTAAAATGCTAAGGAAAATTGGGTGAGAAACGTTAAAGAGTTCTATTCGTAAGGCGGAGAACATTAAAATAAATACATTAAAAAGCAAAAGAGAAAGATAAAGCCGGTTAAAAATAAAAAAATGCAGGAAGGAAGGAAGTAAGAAGAGAAATTCACAAGCTCTGGCAAAGTGCCGTCGTAGCGAATTCACGGATACTTTTTAACAGTATACATAGATATTAAATAACACACAGCAGCAACAGTAGAAGTAGTAGTAACATGAACATTGCCTTTTTCTCTCACTTCTACACAATGTGTATATCCTAACGGTGTAGAAGACTATGGGGTGATGAGATGGAGTAGAATAGTGAATGTTAGGGTGAGCTACCGGTCTTCGTTCCATTGGAGACCTTCCCCTCGCCCCCGCCGAATAATTAAACGAAATTCATTTACATAGCTCGAGTAATACAACCTAGGCAGTGTTAGTGTCGTCCTTCTACCCTTGAGTTTCATACTATTCTATCCACTTTTATATATATATGTATATACATATATATTTCTTTATCCTTACATTGCCAGTGAACGAACTGATGCACGAATGAACTAACGAACGGATGAACGAATAAGCAAAATTACGAGAGTTAAGTTTTATATCACTAGAAATTTTATTTACTTTCGTCTTATCCTGTGACATTTAACCTTTAAATATATATATATATATATACATATATATATTTGATCCAATTCAGACTATATCCATTTAATTTAAAACATTGATATTTGAATTACAAAGGCGAATAAACTCCTTTATTTTTCTACGGATAAATCGTTAAATCCGTCGTTATTTATTTTCGAACAATTTTCACTTACATTTTATCCTACACAATACTGTGGATCCCAATAGAGTGTATTAGCACGAGTATATTATTATTTATTATTTTTTTTTTTTATGTTTTACTATCGTCACTGGGGATTGGGAAAAAAGCTACAACTTGGCTGGCTCAGACATGAGAGTTGAATTATCAAAGGCATGCAGTACTTCATAGCAACCGCAAACTCATTGCTCAAATGGATTTTTCAGCAGTAAATAGAAAATAGTAAAAACGTGATGGTACAGCGCGCGTTGGCCGATTTTCTGTTAGGGCATAACAGTGCTGATTTATTTTTGATGTTTTGTAATGTTGCACTGAAACCTTTATTGAGTATTTTTATTTATTTTTTTCAATTTCATTTTTTATAATTTTGACTTATTGAAAATTGAAACCTTGGAATTAATAATTATTAATGAAATATTTTTATTTACATTATTTTACCATAACTAAGTTTAAAACGAAATTTTAATGCGGGTGTTACTGTAAATGCGTATATAGAAAACTAGGATACGACGGTCCACCACTAAAATTTAATAAAAAAAAAAAACCACATACTTGTCGAAAATCCTTCCGTAATTTTAGAGTATGAAAAACATACTCAAATTAAAGTCACGTTGGCTTGAATTTGACTTAGTCGACTTGAATTTTTAAGTTAAAAAAGTCATGTTGGAGTTAAAAAAGTAAGTGTAGCCAAAATCAAGTTAACTAAGTCAAATGCAACTCAAAAAAATTTTAGCTGTCAAAATCAAGTTAATTATGTCAAAAGCAAGTCGGGTGAGCTGTCGTCTCCTAAAGAGAAAATTGTTTTCGATAAAAATTATTGTGACATCAATAGGTAGACATCAATACATAGAAATTTTTCCTTTTTATTAACTTCAGCACCCACGTGTATTTTAGTGTCTCGCTTGCGCCACATCTTATAGTTTGAATAGTGTCATGTCAGCAAAATGTGAATACTGAAAGGTTAATTTAATAATACGTCTTACTATTGTCTCAATAGATTGAATGAAATCCGTATTTAATTTATCAATAAAAAACCCCCAATTGTTCGGTACATAATATCAGGCTCTTACACAATACTGCGGTTATTCAATCAAAGTATTAGCATAATTATTTAACTCAATGAAAAGAAACAAAAATAGATAAAAAACAAAAGCAGTGTAAAATTTAAGCACTCAGTCAGATTAAAGTTAACACAAATGAGAATTCTGTGATTAATCAGGACAGATAGGTTGTTAATGAAAACTGTTTTAGTGAGTCGCAAATATTTAATTTTGTTGATTAAAGATCTATACAGGTGATAATGGATACATTTACGAATATTTCTAACATTTAATTCAATCAAATTTTTATAGACAATCATATAGACTTAGAACAAATTATTTTCTAACATACCTGCACCGAAAGTTTAACTTCTTTCCCTGTTTAGAGGAAAGAACCTCGTTCTTTTCTTTTATAAAAAAACACATCATAAAAATTAGCGCATGCGCCATTTTTCTCACAAACAGAGACAAAAATTTAAACTTTCAGGTGCAGATATGGTGAAAAATCACATACACACCACAGAGGAAGGTAGGACGTCCCAATCCGCCTTCGGCTTGGGTAGACAATTATACACGTGGCTTTGAATGTCCTACTTTTCTCCCTTGGTGTGTAATATACTATTTTGATATTGATCAGTCTGTTTGATTGATTTGATTTATATAAGTGAAAACTGAGATACAACGGCCCACCTCATAATTATTTATCGCAAATTTCAAGTAGGGTAACAGTGTCAAATATTGATTAGTGCCATTTAATGAACGGGTATCTAAATACCCTGGAAAATGAAAAAATTGGTAAATTTAATTCATGAAAAATATGTAATTATGATTTTTTAATTTCCCATCAATTGCACTCACCAATTTTTCCATTTTTAGAGTATTTAGGTACTCCGTCATTAAGTGGAACTCGGTCAATATTTGGTACTGTTGTCTTAACTGATTGTTTCAATCTATTTCGAAAAAATTAAGTATTATTTCACCATAATTTTAATAAAAATTTTCTTTTTTATGTAAATTACCTCTAATTTTAAAAAATTATTTGTGACGAATTTTTTGATGGTCAATTGACGCCAATAGTCAGATGGTTTTTAACTTCACATTACTAATCTTTTTATGACAGTCGTCAATTCTAACCGAATTAATTCCCACATTTATCCTAGTCAGTGTCTCTTAATTTATTTCAATATTTTATTACAATAAGAAAAAAAAAAAAAAAAATGGACCAGCTTCGATCAATTCTTATAATCTTTTATTCATATATTATAAAATCTAGGATTTATAATTTATTGGAATAAAAAATTTAAAAAAATTAGTGAATAAGGAAGAGCAATTAGATAGACATATAAAGCTTTTTATATAAAAATCTATCATCTGTATGACAGTAGAGAGACAACTCGTTGGCAGCGGCGATAAACGAATTCATTATCCATGAAATTGCGCCGATTGAATTGGTCATTACTAATTTGCGATGGTGTCAATCTGAAAGGAGAATACGTACACATACCAGGGCATTAGCACAGTAACCCACATACACACAGACGTACATTTATCCATAATACACATTATACAGCAATAGTCACATACAATGTCTGTGCTATACGTAAAGCCATGTGTGATCCCGAGGCTACATGACGGAGGTTATCGGATAGTTTTGTGGTGTCAGTCCGATTGATCCATCCGATTAACGTTTTGAATACAACAATCAGTAAAATAGCTCCCAGCAATATTTTATAAAATGTAAAATTAATAACACGTCAATTAAAATTAAAAAATTTTATTTTTTTATCTGAAAATAAATTTAACAGTTTAAATTTTTTATGTCAATCTACCGAAAAATAAAAAGTTATTCCATTTCATACTCTTTTTAAACTTATTTATTTTATCATTATCTACGATTCCGCTCTATTATTTTATTATCAATCTAACTGCATATACAGATAAAATAAATATATAAAAAGATTAAAATGCATAGCGATGGTGACACGTGGGAGAGAGGAAAAAATTACGTAAATTAGTGTCAATTGCGACCGAGCCGTTAAGGTCTGAGGGATGACATGGGCGGATTGTGGAATGAGAATGGTATCTAAACACCCGTATATGTATCTTTATATATATATGTGGTTTATATGTATATATGTTTGGCAGAGATAGTGTAAAAGAGAAGAGTTGGGAGCACTGTATGTGATTGATGAGCCAGTGATAGCGACGCGTCTGCACTCGACACCTCGCTACTGCCACCTAGCAATGCATATTCATCGGACGGTATAAATAATGCCTGTTTAATACATAAATAAATATAACGTTGGCCCAGCTAACATAACAACGGCCTGAATTTTAGCTGACCGGGGTTAGCTGTCTGATACGATACATTGTATCTTGTATGTTTCTCTGAGATAAATGTACTTCTATTTTAAGTATTTAATTTATTCATGTAAGCGACATTTTTAATAAGATTAATACTTCGTTATGAACGGGTCATTTTTGTTGTATAATTACTTATGTACCGAGCCACTAAAATAAGTATACGAGATAATAGAAGACCTAAATATTTTGGTCAATGAATTTAAAACAGTGGAAAAGAGGAGATGGTTAAAATAAGAGACACATCAATAACTCATTTTTAAAATATGCGTTCTAATAAAAAAAAATCTATAAACCGCTTGACCCTGTGGCCCAGCCCCAAAACTTCCCGCTGTATTCGAGCTCAAAGAGCTCGACGGATTTATTTCTAAGTTTGATCAAATCTAAGTCTCAGCAAGCTCTATCAGTTGTCGCAAAAGTTTACTAATAATGACGTTTCCAAGTTTTCTGATCTCGATAACAACGGGAAGTTTTGGGGTTGGCCCCCAAGTCCAACCGCTTTTCAAATAAAAAAAAAATTTTTTTAGTACTTTTTAAAGGAATTTTTTAAATTGTAAACCATTGTATCCTTTGTATAAATATTCTCTAAAGGTAATTCAATTTTTTTTCTGATGACGTGATAAATAACTAATTTTTACAAATGTTAATAAATTTTTTCTTTAGTTAAAACAATGCAGTCCGCAATATACTTATTTATATTAAAGTAATTAAAATTTTTTAACTTGTAACTAATACTAGATTATAAAATTTTAATTACTCGTAGCTCTCAAACTATTAACTCTAGTAAATTTTCTATTGATAACAAAGTTTTGGCATATTTAATTATCTTTTAAATGAACACTTAATTAGTATTATAAATAGTATAAAAGCTAAAAAAATAAAACAACCGTCCTTGAGTAACAATGACTTTGTTTAATATTTTAAGTTTGATTAAAAACAAAACTATTTCTTGAAAGTTATTTTATAAAATTATAATTATCTAAATAATTAAAGCCATTAAATAATTTAATTTATTGATCGATTTGCTATAAAATGATTATATTTAAGAAAAAAATTTAAAAGACGATTGACCTTTTAGTCTAGCCCTGAAACTTCCGACTTTCGAGTTCAAAGAGCTTGAACTCATTATAAGAAGTATGTTTGTACAATCTTTGAGCTCAATAATAACCCTTAAGACTTTGAATTTGAATTTTAAGCGTTAACGATAATGTTTTTTTATACTACCCATATGAAAAAACAATATATGGTTAAAATATATAAAATCATATATGTTTGCAACAAAAAAATATATGATATATTATATTTTATATTATAAAAAATCATATAGAGATTTTGGCCGATTTAATATAAAATTATATGCAGTAATAAATATATATATTCCAAATATGTAACTTATATGTTTTTTTATATTAAGCTATATATATACATTTACATTTGCCTTATAATATATTGTAGTGATAGATTTCCTTTTATATTCAAATAACATAAAATTTTTATATGAAATGAAATATATGGTGGCATATAATTAATGTAATATATGGCACCATATATTTTCTTTGTTATATTTAAGCATATATTTTATTCGTTGTATGTATATGTATATAGGTATATAGATTCGCATTAAATTAACTAGTTTTGAAAATTTTAACTGCAATTTAAAGAGTATATTAAAATTTAGATCTAATTTAATTGGAGTTGGTCATACGAATAAGAAAGTTTTTTTTTCCATACACAATATAAACACATGTTTTTATATATGATCAGAATATATTTTTCGTATATGATAGAAACATATATTTTAATGTATGATAAAAATATAGTTTTCGTATGTGACAAGAATATATATTTCTATATATGATAAAAATATATTTTTTGTATATGATTGACATATATATTTTATATATGCTAAACATAGACGTACTCGTATATGATGAATATTATATTTTTTAATACAAAAGAAAATATAGTTAAATTGGCTACATATATTTTTTGACATTTATCATATATTTTGACCATATATGTTATTTTCATACGGGTAAATATTATCGATCATGATAAATTTATTTTTGTCGTAAGATATCACAACTTAAATCTGAGTTCTGAAATCGATAGTTCTCGAGTTATTTAAAAAAATGTGTAATTTTTTTTCATTTCATCTGCTGTAATCGATTAATCAATCATCGATTTGAAACTAATAAGATCTTGACATGGATAAATTCTTTCGATTACTACAAAGTTTTTTTTAAATTCATTGATTCATTTAAAAGATATCGTACGATAAATTTTTTTTACAAATTTTCAATAATTTTTTGTTCTTCAAAAAGTTGATATCTATTGAAAAATCAGAGCTTAGAATTCTGCAAATCAGACTAAAACTAATAGCTTCCCTTTAGCAGAAAAAATTTGATTTCCATACCGATAAGTCAAAATAGTGAATTTATGTCATAAAATTACATGGTATTAAATTGTTTCCGTAAGATTTTTTGAAGAGATTATTTTTATCGAATTTATTTAATTGAAATTATTCAAACAGTTAGAAAGAAAATTAGCTTAAACGATACTCTCTTGTATGATTGTAATCAATTTATAGTATAGCGTGAGACGTGAACCCTCATGTAAGTACCGCATGTATAAACGATTCACTGATCAATTAACCCTGTTTGCGTGCCAAGTAGCCAACGATCATGCTCCCAATGCTCGTGTTTATGTCCACAGTTATATACCTTTTGCAATATAATACTAATCCATCCACCTAGTTATATATATGTACACATATTTATACGTTTATGTTCAATACTGGAAACATTAGCGTGTGTACATTTAGCTTGTCTTATATATACTGTCTGCTATACATCTACACATTTATAGGTAGTACGCGTAACTCTCTGCGTCAAAGACCGACACGAATTGCCGTGTATGCCATAATACAGTATAAACTAAAGGAATGGTATAGTACATAGAAGAAGATGGGAATATCGTGCCGGTTAAACTGGCATGCCGAGGTTAGAATTACGACACAATCGCGTGCTAAACGATTCCGCTTTAGTTTTAATACTGGCAAACTGAAACACCACAAATCACCCCTTATACTCTTCTCGTGTTACTCATTTTGTCTCGTTTTTTATCCCTCGTATATAGAGTTTATTATTCGTTTACGGTTGTAAAATTTAATCCATTCGACGTGGTCTCATATTAAAAGTGTAGTTGCACTGCTTTATATTTTAGTTTCATTTTTACTCCGACTCTAATTTGTTGTTATTATAATTGTGGTTTTTTTTTTTAATTACTTCATGCATTAACTATTTACAGTAGTGAAAATTGTAGAGTGTAGCGCTTTTCTACAGGAAATTTTTTGACATCACTAAATTTCAAAAAAATTTTCTCTACACGAGGCAACTCTATACCGGAAAAAAAAGGATTTCTTGGCGTAAAATATTTTATTCACACCAAGAAAAATTTTACTTGCCCTAAGAAATCTTTTGCATTATGAATTGAAAATTTTTTGGGGCAAGAAAAAATTTTTAGCGCCAAAAAAAATTTAATTGTCATTTCATAATGCGAAATTTTTCTTGCCCCAGAAAATCTTTTTTTTCTGTGTGAAAATTTTCTTGGGGTGAGTGAAAATTTTTTGTGACAAGAAATTCTTTTTCTTTCTGGGTACATGTTAATTAAAACACCGTAACAACTCTATACAATAAATTAAATTAACAGCATTCCATTTCTACATAATAATAATATCGCTCATATGGAAAATCTCTTCAAAAAGTCTTACACGAACAGTGACACATGTTGCATCATCACTTATTTTTAATTATTTCTTAATAGTACAACATTTAACATTAATTAAATAATAAATTTACGAAATGTTAAAACAAGACCACCAATTTAAAAGTAATTATCCCTGGATATGTCCAATTTTGTTTTAAGATGATTGGTCACTTTGTAATTATTTAAACAATTTAGTCTTACTTTCATTAAATATCTATTTCATATAATTAACTTACTTTGTTAACAGAATAAGAGACAAATAATAATAAATAAGAGACATTCTCGTGTAGAGATTTTTCGTATAAAAGATATTATTATGTTGAGATAGAACACTGTTAAATTAATCTATTGTAGAAATGTTACGATGTAGAAATTAACATGTGGAGTTAACTTGTGTTGAGAAATATTCTGTGAGATTTCGTGATGTGAGGAAATTCTCTGTAGAGATGCATTACACCCAAAATTGTAATCAAGCTATTATTTAATATTGAAGTTAGGAATAATTAAATGACTTTAATCTAAAATTTTATCTCTAATTTAAATTTATATATGAATTTATTGCCTATATAATTGTTATATTGATTTTTTTGTATTTCTTAATCGAATTTTTTTAATAGGCAATAAAAATAAATTTATTTTATTAAATTTTTTATATTTATAGTGATTTATGTTATTCGAAATTCCATGAATCTTTTAGAGTATTGAATTATAAAGCACGTAGTCGTTGTTGTAGAGGAAAAGAGTGCATTTATATATATACAGAAAACCACACAAGAAAAGTGAGAGACCTAGGCATGTACAAAACGAAACAACTGAGCACGTAACTAGAATGTGAAGCAAAAATAAAAAATAAAAAAAAAACAACTCTATATAAGAGGGAATGAGAGTTGAAAACGATTCGCATTCGTTCTGAAAAATGTCGTCAGTGTTTTTTGCTTTTATTCACTGAAAAATAAGTCCCTTTAAATTTTATTATGAAAATAAAAATAATAAAAAATTCGTGCGTACAAAAAAAAATTTTTACAAATTCGTTTATTTTAAATTATTTCAGTGGGTTTGTCATTTTTTATTAACATGTATATATCTTTTTTTTTAATACAAAAAAGATTTATAGTTTTTAGTAAAAAAAATGATGGTTATCAGAAAAATTTTTTAAAAACTGGAAAAAGCTGATTTGAGGTAAAGCAAGCTATGATTGTAACAAAAAATAATTATTTTTTACTTAAATTATTGTTCTTAGTCTTGATAATTAAAACTCATGCCCACACTGCAATTAATGTATCAACAAATAGTTGATAAAATTAAATGATTATTAAACTTGTGAGTATCCACCCACAGATATTTCTTTGAATGAATATAATTAAATTAATATTTCATATCAATAAAATTATAGCACTGTTTTAACTTTTAAAACAAAAAAAAAACAAACGTATAATGCATGTTATTATTATCTATACCAATGCATTTATGATCTACTTAATGCTGACAATCGACACGTTTCAAATCATCGTCTGAGCTAAATTAATTTTAACCACAGAAAAGTACAAATTAAATCTTAATGAGACACAGAAATAAAAGATTCTAAATTTTCTACGGTTTTTTTTTTAATCAACAAATCCAAACAAAACTTTTTTTTTACAATAGTAACTCACTTTACCTTAGAGTCAGCTATTTCCAGTTCAATAAAATATTTCAAATTACAAGCACTTGAAAAAAAAATTAAAATTTTATTTTAAATTTTAAATTGATCACATTGTCTTAGCTGATTAGCTTGCCTCATTTTTTATGCAAACTGTGATTAAATATTTTTGAATAGACATTCACTTTTTTTTTATTTTAGGTCTTAATAACGATTTTATCCTACTCGGGATACCTTCAAAATGTATGGTATCTCATTTCGATTGGGTTCTCATATACACAGAAAAGAAAGATTTCTTGACGCAAGAAAAATTTTTCATTACGAAATGAAAAGAGTGACCCCCGTAGATCTTTTTCAAATTTTGAGGACTAATTATTGCATAGAAATAATGACTCACTAAATATTTTTACTCATAATATCTAGTACTTTCGTAGTAATGATTTTTTGAATTTTGTAAAAAATTCTCAGCTTCTAGAAAAAAATATTAAATTTAAAATAAAACTTTCCGCAAGACCAGAAAAATAGATTTTCTTACTTCAATTTTATTTTTAAAGGGTTTTCCATTTCTTATAATAAAGAATGAATATTTTCATTGAAAATTACCTCAAAAGTTGAAAAAAAAAAATTGTCAAAATTCACAAAATCATTATTACGAAAGTACTAAATATGAAAAGTTCAAATCTTTGGGGAGTAATTATTTTGATGCAAATAATAATTCCACAAAATGTGGAAAAAATCCATGGAGGTCACACTTAAAAAAAAATTTATTTTTTGGAATGACCCATATATATAAGTAAAACGAAATAAGTAGTAAATAGCACTTATGGTCAGGCACCTTTGACTCAACTACACGCGTACTTCAACACGTCTGGCATTTCTCTTTGAGGTTTTCTACACAATAGTCACATTCCCAAATTGTGCTTGACAAAGGCCGAATGGCCATGACAACAAAGTCAAAAGGTTAGTAATTAAAAAAATTAAATAATGATTAAAATAAAAAAAAAAGTAATTAAATAAATAAAAATTATTGAATAAAAACAAAAGTACATGAAATCCTTATTAACGTGGCCGTCAAGCAATCAGCTTGAAACAACGAGTCGTTCATTAGAACGTGAATCAAAATGCTGACTCGTACATTTCCAGAATTAATCCAAAAGGTACTAGGTAAGCAAACGTACTCAAAGTGATTGAGTAAAAAAAAAAGTTGTATTTTCTTAAGTTAAAATAATAATAGCAATAAAAAATACCTTGTTAATAGAATTATGAATAATCCTCTGTTAATGAATGCCTAAAAGTTATTTAAAAAAAAAAAAAAAATGAATTTATCACTGACTAAAAGTAAATTTATTGATCACTAAAATAAAAATTTATAGTTGTGAATAAATGGGTGCAAATAAAATTTAAAATAAAACAAGTCACTAAACTGTGGGTGAAATAAATCGCGATACGCGTGTCACGTGGGAATTATAAAATACACACAACGAGAGCGTAATTTAACACGTGATATCCTGCCGATGTTTCGACGAAAACTGCATTCAGTGTTGCTCCCCACCAGTTGTTACGGAGGCAGGACGACATGGTTTTAAAGCAAGGATACGACGCGCGACGATGCTCCGCCTACGAAGACCAAAACCCATCCCTGAGTCTTAGATTCTTTGATCCATCTATATTTGTTACTTTATATGTTTGACGAAATATATATACAATAAGTAACTTGACTTCAGGATCCGCACGCATAATTTTGATCTTGATCTTGTAATCTAAATCTTGTCTAATTTTTGTAAGGTAATTTTAGAAGTAATTTTTTTGAATTTCCCGCTAAAAAAATTGGAAATTTTCAAAAAAAACAGGAAAGTTATTGATTTTGGTCCAATTTCCGAAGACCGAGTTTTCAACAGATTTTAACATTTTGAGGTCCTAGGAAGCTATTCTGACCATTTTGGGATGATGTCAGAGTGTATGTATGTGTGTACGTATTCGAAGCGGCTTATTCATTCCTATAATCTGTAAAGAATTAAGCTTAATCAGTACAGTATGTTTGGAGTTATTTGAAAAATGAAATTTTTGAAAAAATGTTGTTTTCAAATAACTTCTTACTTACTTCATGAATTGATTCTAATATCTAATCAGCTCTGACACTCTGTAATCCGTGTCGAATGCTACTCCAATTATTAAAATTGAATGATTTGTTCAAGAGATATCGTCAGCATAACAAATTTCAAAAAATGTTTTTTTTTTCCATTAAAAGTGTGTTAGAGACTAAAAAAACTGCATCGAATGCCACCTCAAACGTAAAAATCGGTCTATTAGCTCAAAAGATCAGCAATGAAATATTTAAAAAGCACAATTGTTCTCATTTTTTTCAGTAACATGCATATTCTTTTGGTCCATTCGTTTTTTGAGATCGAAGAGCTCAAAAGTTTACCTATAATACTAAACTCTGGTTTGTTTTTTGAGTTCGAAGAACTCAAAAGTTTACCTATAATAATAAACATTTTTTAACTCTGAGCTCAAAAATAGTTGAAAGTTTGGGATTTGGCCTACAGGGTCAACCGTTTTTCAAATTTTTTTTATTTTGATACTACAAAATTTATGAAATGAAATCTTAATATTTTTCAAGATGTAAGAATCTCGAAAATTTTTAGTCTGCAAGAAATTTGATTTGCCACTAAAAAAGTGTGGGGGGGGGATCAAATTATTTTCAATCCTCAAATAATTATTTTGTGTCAACACGACCCAGTCAGTTAAAAAAGAATCAAAATATGGGACAAAATGAGTCTACTTAAAAAATTGAAAATCTCATGTTAAAAATAATCCTCACATCAGAATCCTGAATCTATTATTTGACTCATTCTTATCAATGTGTTATATATTTTTAATAATTAGTTGTAAAAATTTTAATCAAAACTTTTAACGCTGATTCTAAATTGGACAATTTTTTATTAGTAATTTTTAGGTGGTTTAAATTGCCTTATCTCATTTGTGTTGGCTTTATACACAATTTGAAAAAATTCTGGAGGCCTTTTTTTTCATAATTTTAATTAATCAAAAATTTTGTACGTATTAAATTTCATTAATTAACAAATGAAACAATTCACTTCTTTCATAAAAATAAAAAATTTGTCAAACTTAACATTTGATTAAATTTTTAATTAACTCTACCACTAATTATGAAAGCAAATATAAAAGGAAAGTATAATAAAATTAAATTATTTGAAGAGAAAAAAAGAGTCTGAGTTCTTTGAGACTCGAACAATATAATCCACGAGGGAGAATTAATTCTTTTATATTAATATTAAAGCTATTCCTTTCCTTTATTCGTTTTCAAACTCGGGTAATTAAATTTTACTTGTTTAAATTATAACGATAAATTTAAAAAGATCAAAGTGATTTTTTTAGCGCTTAACACCTGTTGCCACTCATTTTAATACCTGTATATTATATGTCACACATTAATTAAATAATTTCGTTTGTAGAATAAATGAACGGAATGTTGCAGCGAAAAATAATATATATAAATAAATAGAACAATTTATATTAAAATATGTCGCAATAAATTGTCATAGTATAAAAAATACTTTGGCGGATAATTTAACAGACACATTATAAAAGGATTAAAAGAATAAAAAAGTAAATATAATAATATAAAAGTAAAATGATAAAAGGTTGAGTGAAAAGTCTATAGAGTCAGTAGTGTCTCTGTAGTCCTGAGAGAAGATCACGAAGGCTCCTTCTTCTTGCAAGTCGTCGTTCTCCATCGCGACATCGGGGTCGAGTGTTTTTATTCCATTACCCGTGCCACAGCATCAGCCTCTTAACCACTTACTTAACCCAGAACCTTCGCTCTTGTCTATACCCAGTACGATCCTCTTTACGCTCGATGGCGTTCGACAACTCAAATATTATCGGCGATCTCTAGTGTCTTCTAGTCTTTTCATATACACTTGTACATACTCTACATATGTATACACTTATACTAACTAGGTAGTTTTCAAATCCAACTTGTCAACTTGACATGGATAATAAACCTAAGATAGATCATATTGACACTTTATCGACTAGACGAAAGAAAAAAAAATTACGTTGACTTAAATTTGTTGATAATCATATTATTAAAATTTATATCCATGTACAGTAATGAATATTGACATTTATGTATGTGTAAAATTATTGATACACGGTAAGAAATGCATGGCGTTCAACACCATGATGGTATGGTCTCAAGACAGATACTTAAACAGTATAGAAAATATTCCAAGACAGTACTCTAATGAGTCCCAGAAGTATGGCGTTATTTACTATACTGTATAGTACTGGAGCTATTTTATTGCTCACACGTATGCATAGCAGGCACGACGAAACAGCATGGCCTTGAGACCCATACTACAATGCTGAGGGTACAATACTACTAGTTTTTCCCGCTATAATTTTTGGCGTGTCAATCAATTTATACTCGTATTACTGCCAAAACTATATAGATGTCGTTAGACTAGGTTTATCTGCCAAAAGCATTGTGGATACAGCAACGCGGTATGGGCCTGACGGCCATACTGACATTGCGGCGTTCACAATAACTATTGCCCATGTTACTATTCCCGCAATGGTTGAATCATCTATGCATACAATTTTATAACCTATAAAAATCTTCGATACCACACAGTATGGCGTTCACGCCCATACTGGCATAGTGATATCCGCAAAATATTTCTTACCAATATATCCCGACTAGAATTTCTTCCTGATTTACCTGAAGTACCATAAGGACCTTATCAGGTTAATATAAGGTTTGCCTTATTAGGGCAAACCTGAAAAGTTCCTTGTCAGGACCTCATCAGGATATCCTTATTTAAAAAAAAGTTATTTGCCATCGGGTCAACCTGACGAGTTCCTGATCAGGGCCTCGTCAGAAAATTCTTATTCAAAAAAAAGTTATTTGCCATCGGGTCAACCTGACAAGTTCCTGATCAGGACCTCATCAGGATATCCTTATTAAACAAAAAGTTATTTGCCATCGGGTCAACCTGACAAGTTCCTGATCAGGACCTCATCAGGATATCCTTATTAAATAAAAAGTTATTTGCCATCAGGTCAACCTGACGAGTTCCTGATCAGGACCTTATCTGGATATCCTTATTCAAAAAAAAGTTATCCCATCCCTCTAAATATTTCATTTACAGGCTAAAAATTTAAAAAAGTACAAAAGAATATTATATAAAAACCACGTTAATCATTGTAGCACAGATTTTTTACTTCTTCATCAGTTATTCTTTGACATTATAATGAATATTATATTTACACTTTCAAGATCACATGTGTATGTCAGCCTAGTGGATAGCATCGAGGACTTTGAATCGAAAAGACGCAGGTTCGAGCCCAGCAGTTATCGGGATTTTTTCATCAATAAAAAATATGTTTACTTCCTCTAATCAATGCTCTCAATACAATAGATAACATTCTCGATCGAATTAAAACTCTCTTATTTGTTTTTTGCAATTTAATATTTTAAAAATAATTATTAATAAGGTAATCCTGATAAGGATTTGATGAGGATATCCTGGTAAGGACCTGATAAGGCAATCCCGATAAGGACCTCATGGGTCTTAAGCGTTACATCCGTATCAAGATCCTCGTCAGGATACCCTGATCGGGACCTTATTTGAAATAAGGTTAATCCGATAAGGACCTCGTCAGGCCCTTGTGAAAAATTCTAGTCGGGATAGTTTCTCTCTTAAAATAGATCAGTGAAAAGTGCTGCAAATCAGTGAATATTCACTGCATAAACAGTCCCAAGTATACCACTGATTGAATAAGTGGTATACTTGGGACTGTTTATGCAGTGAATATTCACTGATTTGCAGCACTTTTCACTGATTCATTTTAGGAAAGTGTAAAAATTGATTATTTTAATTTATAATAACATAACGTATTTATAAATAAATAATTATAACTGATTTAATAAAGGAAAGTCATGAGATGACTTGGTTGTTTTTGACTCATATGGTTTTATGAAAAGATGTGGCAACAGCGCGTTCTAACTCCTTAAACATCGATATTTAAATTAAAGCGGGAAAATTTATTTCTATTCTCGTCTCTCTTTTTAATGTATTTCTGCCTTTGTCTTTTCTCTCAAATGCTTCCGCATATATTTTTTTAAGGGGCAAAACAGTTACCTGGAAATTTTTAGTAAAAATGGAGGGTATAAATGGTATAACGGCTTCGGGAAGATATTTGGAAGAAGTGTGTACACTGTAAGAAAGCGGTGTTTGAATAGACACATCGATGTAGCAGTGTTACGTAGGGGTGTTATCGGACCGGTATTAAAACGGTCTACATGAAGAGTAAAATGACTTCAGTCGGAGTATGAGGGTGAGTATAAGTATTTTAAGATCTGCAAAACAGAAAAAAAATAAAATATAACAATAATAATATTTCGTTAAAATCACAAAATTATCGTTAATTGAGATAAAAACAGTTTTATTACCTATACAATAAGCAATGTCACTCATATTGAACTGAACATATTGCATAAATTTTTGATCACTTATCAAATTAAATATTTAGGAGTAATACTAGAATTGTTTTGATTATAACTCCGATATTTTTCATGAGGCAATAACTAATTTAAAGATGATAAATTAATCATTGACAATTTAATTTCATTTTTCTCGCTGATTTAGTTTGCAAAGAAATTTGAATCATAAAAATCTGGTTCCCATATTCTATACTATAACGTTGTGGACAAATATTTTTCGGACTTTTCCATATATTGGTAAATCTGTCGTATCATTAATTTTTGAAATAAAAAAAAATTTATTTTTGTATTTGAATCACGTTTCGACTTCTGATACTTCAAAAATGAAACCACTTTTATTTTTTAACACCGCTTGACACCGAGAGAAATTTTAGCATCGTTTTCGGGGTTGAAATTAACACTGATAACCTTAAAACTGGAACAGCGCGGATTTAAACCGTTTTTTTTCAGTGTAGGTATATAGTAATTTAAGTCTATGCCCTTTAAAATATTTAACATACAGTTAATTCTATTTAACTTTAAAAATGAAGGACTTGCAATTTCCGGAATCAACGTTACAGGATACAGGGCAGTAAACGGACACCCACTTTTTTTGTAGGAAATAGGGAAAGAGTTCAAAGTTGGGGAGTGCTAAATTGGACAGATTTTACTGCACTACGATTTTTCGCTGTCATACCTTATTATACTTGACAGATGTAAAGATACACTATTCAGATTGTTTTTTAATTTTAAAACGAATTCTTTGAAGTTATCAACCAATTCCAAGTTAGAAATATAAAATATAAATATCACAATAAGTTAACTTATTTATACACTCTATTTTTTTATAATTATAAATTTCCAAGGCATCAATGTCATGAAAATAAAAATCACATATTTCATTTTATTTCATACCAATAATTGTTTTTTTTTCTCTTCATAAACATTATTTGAAAAACAATAATTTTAATTATAAACAATTTTTTTCCATGAATAATTAATTTTCAATATGAAAAACGTCGTAGCAATACTTTAATAAATTTACAATCATCAAAAACTATAATTAAGGTTTAAAAGAAAAATTAGCAATGTACTTTAAAATTTCTTGAATTCAATTCCAACTCAATATCTCGATTAATAATATAAAACATATATTTTTAAATAGTCTCATTCTCATTGCATCTTCGCTGAAGATTATGCTTTAATTTTTGACATATGATCTAAACGAATCGATATTTATGTAAAATTAATAAATTTGATTAAATTTTCATGACAATTTTCCTTCAAAATCTAACAAAATTATTAACAATGTAATTTATGATTTAATAATCTAGTTTATCGTATAATGATTTTCCACAGATATCAATATACATAAAATTATATAATACGTAGATTGTTCGAGAATATCGATTTAAATTATTTATATAAAATATTCTGAAGATGAGGAGAGAGGGCGGCTTTCCATAGGAATTCATCAGTTTACCATCACATTTTATCGCATTTTATATGCTATAATTGTTCAATATAATTTAGTATTTAAAAATAATAATTATTTGTTAATGACAGCTGAACTATGTCCTGTTTGTTCGTTTGTATGCATGGGAATGAAATTAAATAGGAAACGTGTAATTAAACGGTTATATTTATTTAAAAATTTAGAGCGATCATAAAGCACCCTCAGCGCTTTCGCGCTTGAAGTGTGCAATAAGCTTTGTCTCGAATTCAACTTTGTTGACAAATCATTATTTAATTTTGATTTTTCAGTTATACAAAAGAATTATTCTACAGCCATGTGTGAGTCGAAGATTGATGCAGAAATTTTTGAATAATATATCAACTGGTTGAGTTTTAAATAAATTCATAATACCCGTTAATTAATTGACCTTAAAATATCAATAATTTAAACTGAAAATGTTGGAAAATCCAAAATTCCACGCCTCCATCACTCATTTCACTTTTTTATCATTACCTTTATTTTATTTTTTATTATTTGAATCTACTTTATTCACACTATGAAGTTTTATTTACATTGTTAATAATTACTTTTATTTTTTTGTTTCTCATTTTTAGTTAATTTTTTTATATTTTTCTAACTGTATTTTTTTTTATTTAAAATTTTTATAAAATATCCTGCATTTTTCTTAGATGTGGCTTCCTTTCAACAATACTATCACACAAATGATGCTGCCAGTAGTTAGTGTAGAATATAAAAAATAACAATCATAATACACTGTTAGAAGTATTTATTTGAGCCAAATAAATATTTAATAATAGTTAATAAATGGTTTATTAAATGAGATTTATTTGGGCCAAATAAGCCATATCTTAATAGTTAATAAATGGCTTATTTGAATAGAAAGAAATGACACATGAAGTTAATTAAGTAAGGTTATGACAAATAATTTATAGGACTGTTTTATTTTTATTTTTTTTTTATTTTTTTAAAGAAAATAATACACACAATTAATGTTAATTGAAGATAAAAATTATTATACAAAAAATATAAAAAAAATGAAATATTATAATAAATTTTTACTAACAATCACACTCATTCCGTTCAAGGTTATAACCTTAACTTCATGTCATTTCTTTCTATTCAAATAAGCCATTTATTAACTATTAAGAAATGGCTTATTTGGCTCAAATAAATCTCATTTAATAAACCATTTATTAACTATTAATAAATCTTATTTGGCTCAAATAAATACTTCTAACAGTGTATAAAAATTCAAAATGACAGCTAAATTTTTCGTGAATTATCGGTTTTAAGGTTTTCTACTAATTACAATTAAACAAACGGGAGTTGGGTGGCGATTTCTAAAAAAGTTCTTGTAACGAAAAATACGAATCTAATAAAAAAAAATTAAGCCGATTAATGATGTTTTTCGAGAGTTATCATGTTTACGAAGATCTATTTTTATGAAATCGATGGAATAACGAATCTACACAGTAAAAAATATTGTGTAAAATCAACACAGTTTGTGTGTTAAAAACGGTTGACACGAAATTTGTGTTGAAATTTCCACACAAACTTTGTGTAACCCCTTTTTAACACAAAGATTATGTTGAAATATCGCCACAAGAGGGCGCGAAGAATTCCACAGTAACACACAAAATGTGTTAATAAAGAGTGTATAACACATTTTTTATGTTACAAAAAGTGACACAAACTTTGTGTTAGTTTAACACAAACCGTTTTCGACACAAATACACAATATTTTTTACTATGTACTCATTAGAGAATGTTCAAAAAATATGTCACGCGAAATTTCACCTTTCTCGACCCCCTTTCTGCCATTATGACCGAAATATATACATAGAAATATTTTTATATTTACAAATATGAAACGAATGGCTTTCTATCGTAACAAAATAATCAAATTAAAAAAAATCGACAGAAAAATTTGCAAAACTGTTTGATGAGCTGCGAACGTTGCATTTTCTCAGACCTTCCGACCCTCCTTGACACAGCAAGCGACACCCCCCCCCCCCTCTCCATAAGGGCAAACTTATTTTATGGATAGCCCTTCAATAGGTTTTAATTGTTCCTCATTAACTTCTCCGTATGCTAGTCGAAAATCAACTTACTTTATGTCCAATTGAAAAAGTGTAAAAATATTTTTGCGTGAGTGAAATAGTCAAAAACAATCGCGTTAGTAAAACATTCTTAGCGCTTCCACGCTTGAGGTGTGCAGAAAAAAATGTATGTATTTATTGACTTTGAATCAAATGAAATTAACATATAGTGGTAATAATTAATTAAATGAATTAATTTTAATCAAATATTTGACATTACTTAGACTTCATATTAATCGCAACATTTTCTGTAATTGACATATTATAAAATCAATAACATCCACAGATAGGCGATATATATAGCATGGTAAATACGATTATGAGTTCGATCAGCTATAGAAGCAACAGCAAAAGATATACAGAGATAATGTATATGTGACCAAATTGTATATACTTTTGATGCATAAGCGCCAGTCGACCATCATGTTTATGTTAATGTAATTTTGTGCTGCGACGCGAGAGAGGACTGAAATAACGACTATCCAAGAGATAAATCGTTTTTGCATACACGTGTGTGTTAGTAACAAAACTGTGCATGAAAATTCGGTGGGAATGGGCCAGGGTGGGAATGGACGCTAGAACGGGCAACAATTTTGGCGGAAACACTTGTGCCACAATTGAATCGTTCTATATCCAAGTTGAACGAACCATACACGTATAAACGTCCTCACTTTTTTTTCTATTTTTCTCTCTCTTTTTCCACTCAACTTCAATCTATTCAATTTATTTTTTCTTTTAGTATACTGTATACTATTTTTATTTTTCCATTTTAACATGCATGTACATTCCTTCGGTTCCCATATTCTTCCAGTTATTTTCTGTATCGAAAGATAACAAGATACAATAGCCCAGAAAAAGGAGTTGTTTTTTCGTTAAAGGAACTGAAAATTTTCTGACCTGATATTTAAATTGTATTAAATAATTTATACATAATTATACATTAAGAAGAATATCAAGACATCTCTTTGACATATCGAGTATACATAAATATCACGAGCAATGTGATGAATAAATTTTAAGTAACGAAGTCAGAATTATATATTTTATGTTGGATTTCATCTTATGATTAACATTATTTAACATGATTTTTCAATTTGAATCATATTCGTGTCAAATTTAAAATAAACTTAATTTATAATGGATTAACCAATTAGTATTAATTTCGAAAAAAGTAAACTTTTTTCGGAATGAGAGCTGCATTTCATATTCATAGTATTATAAATTAACATAAAATGAGAGGTTTCAGGATCGACATCTTTACATGAGTTAACTGTATCCTCGTAAATTAAGCAATTTTGAATATTTATTCATAATTATATGATTAGTCGAAAAGCTTTTTCAAGTAAGATTTAAAAATAAGTTAATAAATTTATCGGTAAAATGAACCATGCAAACGTGTGTTGAGATTATGCAACCGTAATACAAATGTTCCATCAACATCAATTATTTATAAATCCGTTTGCTGCTGACTCTTAAATATTTAATTTTGAATAATCTAAATTCTCGAAATATTGCAAGAAAATACCGTACTAATATGCAATTATCTCAATGAAATTAATACTAGGTCAAATATTATTTCGAGAATCTAGTGAGTTTCAAAATAAATTTCAGATTAATGTTGTTGATGTTAAACTGAAGCTTTTTCACCAACATTTTTTTCTACATCACGATATATACATATATATAGGGGAAGAACGGGCAAAACGGGACAGGAGAAACAAAATAGACTACCTAAAAAAATGTTTTTCCTAAAATTATTTCTAACCGTTTTTTACGACTGTTATCCTCATTTTTGTACAATTTTGAGGGTGCTAAAATTTTTTTTCAGGAATTTTGTACTGCTCTGTTAAAATGAATCAATAAAAAGTACTTCAAGCAGTGAATGTTCAATGCACAGATTTTCCTATAAGTATATCACTAATTCAATCAGTGATCTACTTAGGACTACTTCGCCGTGGATATTCCCTGTACTGTGATTTGCAGTACTTTTCACTGATTCATTTTAAGGGGTCTACCCTCTTTAGAATTTTGAAAAAATCGAATTTTTTTTTTTTGTATTTTTTGAAAGTATACATATTTAAAAGTATCATACTGAAAATTTATAAAGATCCGAGCAGTCTAACTGTACTTTTGGACGACGTTTTCGGAGCGGTACGGCCTACCTGCCTTTGTATTCATTAGCAGCTGCAACCTTTTTCAGGTATACTGACAAATGTATAATATTATAATATACTATCCATACTGAAAATTTTCATTTGGATGAAAATGTGCACTATAAAGAAGATGAAGGCATAATGTATGGTGCAGGCATCGCTGATTAGACGTAAGTAAGATTTTTTCACGATTTTTCGTTACAGAAAACTTTAAACGCGTTTTTCTCGGAATGACGTTTTTGGACGGCTTGTTGATAAAATCTCCGAAACTATTCAACCGAACCTTACCAAAATTTAACCACATGTTCTTGATAACTATAGCTATGGCGCATATCATACGATTTTTGAAATTTTGAGTTTAACTATTTATTTTTGGCAAAGAACGACGGAAAAAACGTGATTTTTCGTAGTTTTTCGAAAAATGGCTGCCATTTTGTCATTTTTGAAAAAAAAAAAAAATCGTATGATATGCGCTATAGCCATTTACTTACTGAATCTAAAACTATTTTTTTTTTTTTTTTTCAGATCATCCATTCCAGATATTTCATCAACAGCGCACACTCATCTTTTTTTTTGGACCAGTCTTCTCCCTCATTTTTATGTATAAAAACTGATTAAAATAAATATAAAAAAAATTTTCTTGTGTAATCAAATAGTGTATTTTTTAGGCCTAACACTTTTTATGTCCATATTTATGACGTATACCGGTCAAAAAAATTCGTGAAAATAGCCTTATCTTTGCCCGTCTAAAGAGGGTAGACCCCTTAAGAGAGTGGACTCAATATATTGTTGGCCACGAAAAATACATCGGTGTCTTTCTACACGGAGAAAAACAGATAGGAATGGTTACTGTGCTACACAAGAATGATCGTAAAGTATGTAGAAACTGATTTTAGCAAATTACTAGTTCTCGTTATGATAGAGGTGGGTAGTTTTTACATACGACTGAGTACGATTCAATACAGGAACCATTACTATGTTACACATTATGTCAAAAACACGACTGGTTATCGTGTTCACATTCACCGTTCGCTTACTAGATAATAATACAGGTTCCTTTCAGCAGTAGATCTGTTACTATGTAAAACAGGTATAGACGCTGTGTGGAGATGCGAAAGACTCCCCGGACAAATGCGTTCCATTGTCGTTCAACATAGTAACCATTCCTGTGCTGGCCAGGAACGGATGTTTTCAATCACATGTCTAATCGCTGTTGACTAAATTAGTTCCCGCTAAACAATAGTCAGACATGTGATTGAAAACAACAGTTTCTGCCCAGCACAGGAATGGCTACTATGTTGAACGACAATGGAACGCATTTGTCCAAGGAGTTTTTCGCATCTCCACACATCACCTATACCTATTTCATATAGCAACACATCTACTGCTGAAAGGAACCTGTATTATTTGGTAAGCAAACGGTGACTGTAAAGACGATAAAGTATAACCAGTCGGGTTACAGCAGTAAGTGGCACGTGGCCCAATAGGGACGATAGCCAATAAGGATAAAAAAAAACCAGTCGTGTTTTTGACATAATGTGTAAAATAGTAATGATTACTATGTTAATAGTACGCAGTCGTATGTAAAATCGATCCACTCCTATTATAACGAGAACTAGCAATATGCTAAGATCAGTTTCTATAGATATTCTTAAGTATGTATACATACTTTACGGTCATTCTTGTGTAGCACAGTAACCATTCCTATCTATTTTTTTTCTTTTAAGCTAGATTTTAATTTTATAAGAGTCATTTATCTTCAATAATTTTTTTTTTTTTCGGCATCTGTACTTACTAAACAGTATTGCAAATTTCTTTTTTTACTTAGATTAGATATAAACAATTTTATTATAGTGATTTTTATTAAATAAAAGAAAAAAACTTTTTTTTTGGTGGTCGGTTTTGCCCCCGGGGAAAAAACGTTTTTCCTATTGCAACTGGAAATTACACGGAGAGAAAAGAATAGATCTGATTCCAATGTAGAATGGTAATCATTCCTATGTTACATAGAAATGAGGATTTTTTAGCGATGAGAGTCAAGTGGCAAAGTAATCCCCCCCATTCTAAATGGTAACGTTGGCTATGCTAGCATAGGAATGATTACCATTCTACATTGACGAGCGGACTATGTAAATGGACGAGATTACAATTTTACCTAGCAATATTTGCTATGTTATTTATGTAAAATTTAGTGAATAAGGTTATGATAGAATCCGTAAATCAGGTTATTTAAAATACACATACATAAATTAAATTAATTCATTGAAATAATTAGATGAGCACTTATAATGAAATATAATTTCCTGATTGAAAATTAATAATAATTCAATTAATTAAAATGCTTTCTAATAATCAATCAAAATGTAATTTATTGGAATTTCAACTTGCTCAATAACTTAGATTAAAAGCAAATCAGAACATTAAACACATATTTTTTTAATAATCATTAACTTTTAACAATAAAATTACAATTATTATATAATTTTCTAATTATAAATTAATAATAATTAAATTAATTAAAATGGTTTGTAATAAACAATCAATAATTTATTTATTAGAATTACATTTTGGCCAATAACTTAGACTAAAAGTAAGTTAGAACATAAAAAACATATTTTTTTAATAATTAGTAACTTTTAACAATAAAATTAGTTCAGTTTATTATAATAATATAGTACTATAATTAAAATACAAAAGAAATGATTAAAACTTTTAAATCCAGCGTTTAAAAAATTATTATTTAAATGTTCAAATACTTACACTTCGATCAACCATTATTTACTTTTTATTAAAATCAATTTCTTAGTTTAGTTTGTAGATTTAATAAATTTTTTAACAAAGGAGATGACGCCAACTTTCGCACATACATAAACACATACACGCATGTTACTGCGCAACCTTTCGCGCATATTATAGCATGTATATTTATTAAACTGTAGGGACAGCTATTCTAGCATGGGACTCATTACCAGTCTACATAGCTCTGATTCCCGTGCAGACTAGCGATATTTACCATTTCACTCGTTTCAATGTAGCATAGTAATCATTACCAGAAAAATGGTAATGTATCCTATTCTACATAGCATCATTTACCATTTTACTGAAAATGAGCATGGTTACCATGTAGAATGGTAATAATTACTATTCTTTTCTCTCCGTGTAGGCTTGATTACTTTCAATGACAGAAATAACAAGATTCTTCATATTCAAACGTACAAAAATCGATTATTTCCTGAGCGGTCTCGTTTTGTCCGTCTTTCTTTAATATATATACGACAAGTATACACATTTTTCTTGAAAATAAAAGCTCCCATTTATTGACAAGGTGCATTGAGCGCGTCTTTTTTAAATTACCTGGAGAACAAGAATTAAAAAAGACAAAGAAACAAAATAAAATAAAACATTTATGTTCAATGAAATTTCAATATATAAAGCAATATAACAAAAAAATTTTACTACGTTTTAAATTAGTGCTGGTGTGATAGTATTTTTTATTTTTAATGTCTAGATTTTATCTCTGTTTACTGGAGTTTGTACAGCAGAATTACGTTAAGCATACACATACATACGTTTCTCTGTGGGTGTGTATGTGTATGTGTAAATGCACATGTGATACAACACTAAAGTTAGCAAGTAAACGTCTATGTGAACCAATATCGGCTTGCAAGTGAAGGATGCCGTACACGCTGTGCGTTTAACTATGGAAAAAGTCTACGAGAAAAAAGGCTTTTATCTTCGGTTTCTTGGACGCGAAAAGCCATACTATACTCGTCTACTTTCAACAACTGGCACGTTTATCCGATAATGATTGTACTTTGTGTGTGTGTGTATGTGTGTGTATGCTGCGAAATCTTTATTTTTTTATTATTTTTCTAAAACAAACTTTTAATGCCGAATAGTAGAATACATAAATTTCCATTTGCCTGTCATTAAATAAAATCTTGAAAAAAAAAAAAATTTTTTTTTGTGTACTTATTAGTTTTTAAAGACATGGTGAAAAATATTTGAGTGATGATTAATTATCTGAGTTAGGATGAAAAATAAGATAATGGTTGCGATAAAAAAAAAAGTATAAAATAAAATTGAAACTAGAAAAGTTGCAAGATGTCGGATATTCCTCAAGCGTAAAAGTTTGCCGAAGGAAACGTTGGGTGAACGATAGAAATTACACGCTCGAAAGAGTTCTTATAGTCGCCTAGGGTGGTAGTATGCGATTCATCTGTCGTTCTAACTTGGAGTTTGTACACTTAAATAACGTTGAGACGGCTTTTGTCGATTTACGAACACAGCAAATGGGTTGAGTAATCAAAGCCACTTGGAGCATTAAGATTCTGAGTTATACTATACGTATACCTGAACTGTAAAAAAGTGATGTTTAAATGGACTTATTTTAACACCGGTGCAGTGTTAAAATTAACTCATACCAGTACAGCGGTGCTACTTAGCGGTGGTATCCAACCGGTATTAAAACGGTGTACATGGGGAGTAAAATTACTCCAGTCGGAGTATGAGAGTATGAACATAAGTGTTTTAAGATTTACAAAACAGAAAAAAAAACAAAAATAATATTTCGTTAAAATCACGAAATTATCGTTAGTTGAGATAAAAACAATTTTATTGCCTATAAAATAAACAATGTCACTTTTATCAAATTGGAAAAATTGCATAAATTTTTGATCACTTATCAAATTAAATATTTAGGAACAATATTACTATTGTTTTTATTAAAACTCTGACATTTTTCATGAGGTAATATCTGATTTTAAGATGATAAATTAATCATTAATACTTTAGTTTCATTTTTCTCGCTGATTTAGTTTGCAGAAATTTGAATCATAAAAATCTGTTCCTCATATTTTATACAATAACATTGTGGGCAAATATTCTTTGGATTTCTCCATGAATTTTTAAATTTGTCGTATTATTAATTTTTTAAACAAAACATAATTTTTTTTTTTTGCATTTGAAATACAATTCGATTTCTGATACTTCAAAAACAAGACACTTCTTTTCCACCACCGTTACCGGTGTTATTCTGACATCGTTTTCGAGGTTAAATTTAGACCGACAACCTTGATACCGGGGTAACATGGACTTACACCTTTTTTTTATTTTGCAATAAACTACACTATCTATTATGTAATCCACTTAAATATGTTCTCATAAAATTCCACGTATTTCATACCAAACTTATCATTATTCAAGTCATTGAAAAATTTCTGACCATCAACTAATTTTTCTTAATATATGTAAAAATTTCATTCCATTTTCACTCTTTCTTCAAAATTTGATGTTTAAATTCCCTAGATACAAACAGATCCGAGATGTGATATAACGAACAGGTTTATATAACAAGTTGATGTATGTCCGATCAAGTGTCCAATGAAAGGGATCTCGAATTAATTCCTTGTGGGAATTATTTATAAATAGTACGAGGCAGTTTGACACGAGAAGGACGTCTGACTATTTTGGGAGGTCAACACTCCCCTGAGGCTGAAACCAATCACGTTCGGTATCTCTCTAGGGTCGGATTGTTACTGAGAGTCTTGACGTCACTATGGAACATTCATTCACTTTACTCTCGTCTACACTTTTAAGAAACGGCGTATTCACCGGTGTTGAGTTACGAGAATGGTCCAAGTTCAGGTTACCATCATCTTCTTGAAGCATTAAAGCTGCCCCAGGCTATACGATGCATTCAAACGAATCTCGTTCAAATTTTACGTCCGTACGATATCTCTCGTATTCTGAAATCACGCGTTGCGCTTAAATTTACCTTGAGTCATCTTTACATATGAGTACATATGTACACAGAAATCATATTTACTTCTAGATATAAGTGGATTTATGTTTGGGAAATATATAACTAGGGTGTGTAAGAATAAGTCCGCAAATTTGAAAAGTTTAAAATATTTCACTGGCAAAGCTTTATCCCAAGTATATATATATACTTGTATTCTTTTTAAAGGGGATGAAATATATGAAAGAAAAGAAAACGATGCCCATGGGAGTAGAAAACAACGTGATCCCTATAAAAGTAAAGTGTCGCAGTCTTACTTTATTACAACAACTTTTTGAGGGATGTCAATAGCAAAAAATCTAGCCGCCAACAAATAACATTATTATTTTTAGTCTAGGATATAAAAGTTGAGAGAATGATTCGAAAACTAATATAAAAAAGGTCGCACATCACAGAATTTCATTAATTTATGATGTAGTGGAAGCTGTGTCCAATCTCGTTACATTTTATCAAAAAATATTTTTTTCTTTCATTTATTTAATTGGTTTTATAAAAAGGCTAATCATGGGTAGAACGAACTATTGAGCAAAAATCCTCACAAAAAACGTATGGAAGAGAGACCGGGTCACAACGGGATACTTAAGCGAGTAATTAATTTTTGCCAATTAAAAAAATTTATAAAAATACGGGGCATGTCGGGACACTGCAAAGAAGTTATTAGAAATTTTTGTTTTATAATTATTTTTTTCAGTTTTAATTACTGTATACATTTCTTTTTTATTTATATTTGATGAATCTATAATTATGTTTCAATATTTGTTATAAAAAAATTATTTCTCCAGAGCAAGATACATAAATTTATACTTTCGAAAATATGCGTATAAAATTTTGAGTCAAAATTCAGAAAATTGATTAAGTTATAGTTATTTTAGTGAGAGTACCGACACTATTTTTACTGCGCTGACCGCGACACTAACGCATGAAAAGGGCTATTAAAAAATTCAAAAAAATCAAGTACACCAGTCTAAATAAAGATAAAGAAGAAGAACCATCATATAGTCTAGGACTCGATAGTTTTATATAAGTATAAATATTTCAGAAGATATATAATCTTATAGTAAGAAAAATGGACTAAAAACGTTTTTAAAGTACTTTAAACGCGTTTTTCTCTAAACGAATTTTTTCAAACTCGTTGCATCGATAACTCGAGCAATTGTCAACCGATTTTCAACTGTTTTTTTGTTTTATTCGTCTTTGCAATAGATAAGGTTCAGCGTAGCCGATTTTTTAAATTTTTATTTTTACCATTTTTTAAGACTACAAAGAAGAGGCGAAAAAACGAAAAAAATTTCAATCATTCGCCATTTTGTGAAAAATCAAAATAAAATAAATCGGCTACGCACAACGATAACTATATTCACACAGATTTTGATGCCAATTTTTTTTTTTCTTTTAGATAACCCGTTTTCGAGAAATCGATGCAACCATGGAGGGGGAATTTCTTTGAAGACTCTTAAGCAACGCTGATAACTTTGTTATGATTCAATATTTTCCAATAAAAATTTATAAAAACTATATTGAATATTTACACTTAATAAAATAAAAAAACCGCGATCCCCATATTTATTGATTGTTCTGGTCAAAAAAATTCCCGAAAATCACTTATTTTTTCGGCCGTCACCGTGGCAACCCCCTATAATTTTTAAATTTGTTTTCAAATTTTATAAAACTCAAAAATTTTGTGAGTCGTGCCATGTCCCTACATACAAAAAAACGTGAGCATAGATTTTTTACACAAGGCCTTTTAGCCGAGTTTGCAATATTAGACTAAATGGAGGGTATGGGCAACAGATGTGCACCGATAGGTTTACGATTGGACTCGGATTATATGAACTAATAATGGAAATCATTAAATAACCTCACCACCAGCAGTACCCGACAATTAATTATCCACTTGTTAATTTTATTATTAAAAAAAATGTTTCATGTTAAAATTACGTATTATATATTAAATACTTAAAAGTATGCGCCAGCATACTAGGAATTTATTTTTTACTCGGTAATTCGTTAGAGTTATTAAAGAATAAAATAATTTAGCGTTGCTTGATTAGAGAGTTGAGCGCGCGAATTATTGGCTTTTAAAATGCTGAGGAATTAAAAATCACAGAAGCATATCATTCCAGAAAAAAATATAAAACGAAAGCCTGAGAAGGACTAAATTTCAATTTATAAAAGTGTAAAATCTGTTATTTGTTTTTTTTTTTTTTTTTTTTTATATAATGAGTATATGTATATATATATTGAGAAACGTGGTAGAATGATGAGGTATCTGGTAGAACGTCGAAAGCTGATCCCATCGAATTCTTGTAATCCATCCCGAAAGGGATACCGACAGTTTTCCCATACTACAAACAACCGTCCAACTTAGTTTCAATCCACTATCACGTAGAACGTCACGTAACGGCGTTACATGGGATCCAAATCGAGAGAAGTATCAGTGTGCTTGTATGTGTAGTATCCAAGCATCAGTCTACAATACCGTCTTCGCTTGTCTAAAGCCAGATTTTCGTAGGAATTCCAAACTCGATTCACCAGCCCAATATAAATACGACTCTTGCTATCTCTCTTTCTCTACCGAGTTTCAATTCCTTTTCTCTATTCCATTTATTTATTTAATTTTTTTTTTTGTCTTCTAGGATACACAAGTTGGTATCTTGGAATTCACGAAATTCAAATATCCGTTCATGAGGATACGTATCTAGTAGAATAAAAAAAAATATTAGTCAAGACACTTTAATATACATTGAAAAATAAACATACTTGAATATTTGATTTTTTTTTTTTTTCAAGAGTTTTTAATAATGTCTTAAGAGAAGTTTTTAACATGTTAACCTCACAAAAAGGCTTCTGTTATTATTGGAGTGTGATAAATTATTTAACAAAATGTTAGTGATGGAGTGAATTCGGATCGAAATAAAAATCCGTATTCACTCCCGATTTTTTACGGTGTATAGTGGATAGACGGTTCCGTTTGGAAGACGGACAGTATTTTGTTCTGCTCAAGTATCAGTTCTCTAGTGAGAATTGTTCGCCACCTAGCGTTAATCTAATGAGCTACTACCGGGTTCTTAAGGGGGGAGGGGTAGGGTTTTAAAATTGTTTTAGAAAAATTTTTTTTAAATTTTTTTTCTGAATGAACAATATGTCAAGAATATTGTGTACAAATTTTAAATCAATCCGAGTAAAACTAACGGAGTTACAGCGTTTCAAATGACCGGCCAGTATACCTGATTTTTATACCTGCCCGACCTGCCCCTACATACCCCTAGTAGAAATCAGCTGCAATTTTCTTTGTTCTTCCGAATCCCTTTTTCCGGCTGTGTGTCTTTCAAAGGATGTAAACTGATGACTCAATATAAGTATAAAAATTCATATTCTTTGATTGATAGTTTATTTCAAATTTTCACGAATAAAAAACTTTAAATGGATTTTCCCGAAAACGTTGTTTTTAAAGTCCGTGAACATCATAACTCAAAATGTACTGAACCGATCCCTTTGAAAATTTGAACATTACTTCTTCACATAAATCAACAGGTAACTACGAAGAGTTTTTTTTTCATTTTTTTCTATTTTTTAATAACAAATTAACCGCGATTTTTTTTAGCTAAAATCGCGTTTTTCACTTCCAAGTGCTGCAAAAAATCGAAAAAAAAAAAAAAAAAAAAAAACTCTTCGTGGTTACCTCGAGAAATACATCAACTTTAAAATGCATATTAATTTTTTTTTTTCCGATGATCCGGTAACGAGTTATGATGTTCACCGCAAAACGATTTTTTTTCGAGGCGCCTCCGGAGATTCAACGTCACCAGTTTATTAATCAATATTTTTCGTTGAAAATTTTTTCTGATATTCTTTATAAGTTGTACAATAATATGTGATTAAGTTTAATGAAATTATATTACTCATCTCGCCGGGAAAAAATCACAAAAATATGCTTTTTTTTCGCCTTTAAACCCCTACCCCCCCCCCCCCTCCCTTAAGATGCAGGCGCCTCAGTCAAAGTAAAGACGCAGAGAGAAGAATCAAGAAGTGGATATTCCGAACTATACTTTCGTAACCGCAGTTAGAAAATAATAAAATATATAAAAGAAGCAAATTCTCAAAAAGGAAAATAAGAATGGTGAGAAAAATATTTATGTAAAAAAGTTGAAAGCAACAATGGTGGTTGCAGGACCGTCAAGAGGTTGGTTGTTGTCGTTGAAAGGGTGTTGGAAAACCGGTTGCAGTCTTGGTATAGGTTTTCCTAGCGTTTCTTGTGCTGGGTTTCGTTGTAATGATGAATAGAAACGAGAGCAAGAGAATCTGAGAATAAGAGTATATAACAAACGAGAAACTCAGCAAAGGTAGATGGTATACTAAAGGAAATTCGTCGCGTGAGAAAGGAAAATAGAGTAAGTGAAGGAGTAATGTCGTAAATGAGAGAATGAGAATGAGAATGAGAAAGAGAGAAAGTGCGGTGGGAAGAGAGACCAGAGTGAGCATCGACTCGCATTCCAAGCAGGCCCCCGTGAACTGGGGTTCATTATTTTCTCGTTATAAGTTTCTACAACTCCAGCTTGTTGTCGTAACGCTGTTAACGCGACGCGCCGCGAATTGTTAACTGACGACAATTCTATATATACCTACATAAATATACATATATATATATATTGTTGTGTATGGCCATTTCAATTGTGGTTTTATATAAAATATCCTATACTTAATTGAATACCAACCTCTGACTAATTTTTATCTCAAGTAGATAATATATATTTTATATTTTTTTTTTGTATAGAAAATTTTAGGAAAACTTTAAACGTAATTTAAGTTTATAACAAGCTTGATATATATATGTAGATAAAATGTGTTGTACAAAATGAAGTAGGAAAAGGTGAACAAACCCCAGTGAATGTTGTTTGTATTGTGGCTTGGGTGTGTGAAAATAACCCACAACTTGGCTCATGAATTAATTTCGCAATGGAATCGCTTATACTACATTAACTTTTAATTTGGTAAACGCCTTAGACTAAATATATAACTACGCCGTGTATTCATATTAACTCTACTGTTCGTTTGCGTTTTTAAGTAATGGATAGCCCCAGGAGTAACGGTTGTCTCTGACGGCAGGCTTATTGCACTATAATTTTTATTTTTATTCTTTGGTCTTATTTATTTATTTTATTCTTATTTTGTATTTCCAATTCTTTTCCTATTTTCTTATTTTTTGAATCAGAGTTGCCTTAAGCTATCAACCTTTCTCCAGCATTTTTCTCAACAGTTTTATCGTCAATTGTGAATGGTCGTATAAAATATATACGTCTGTTTATTTTCAATGACTTGAAAAAACAATACATATTTATATAATATTTATTTATTCTTTAAATATAAATCATTTTTTATTTAGATAATTTTCTTTAAAGTTTCTTTCAGTCTGTCAATATAATTAAAAGTTATTACGATTAGTAATAAAGTGGAAATGTCATATCGAAATATAAACGGAAACAGGAACCATCTTGGTAATAAAATCACTTGTTGGATTTCCTGTAATCGTGATTTACATTCTTGGCTCGGGTGTTTTCCGGTAAAGCGTTGCAAGCATCCTGTTGAGACTTGTGCTACTTGATGTAACTCAGACTGTAGAATCAAGATAATATCTAAAATCTCGATACTTAATACTTTAGCATCCTCTCCTTCAGCTCTGTCTCTTCTATGGTCTATATTTCTCAATAGTACGATATATATCTATTATATATATAGTTATGTATATAGTTTGCAAATTTGCGATAATCTTGTGCTTTCCCATAGCCCCTCAGGGCTCATGCAGCTTTCATTTCCACTCAGCCAGTGAGAGATCAACCGGATTCTATTCTATATTTCTATTCCGAATTCCAACCTGATCGCCTTCACAGCCAGATATTCTTGCTCTCATCTTCTCTCACACTTAACTTAACTCGTTTACGCTTCCTTTCTTATCGTCCCAATTTTACCCATCCACATCGTTTTCTCTTGAAATCAGAGAAACCAATTAGCAAACGTTTAAAACCCTCACACTTTAATTCTATTTTCTTTTTTCCGTCTCTCTCTTTCTCTCTCCCTTCTTTCCTCTTTATTTTTCATGTATAACTTGTTTTATTTCTTTTAGAAAACTTTACCATAGAAATTTTCATTTCAACTTTTATTTTTATTTCATTTTTTTTTTTAATTTATTTACATAAAAGAAATTTTATAATTTACATTTCTAACGGAGGAAATAAATAGTTTGTTCGGTAGCATAAAACAATAAAATGAAATCAATTAAATAATTTTTTTCATTTATTGTTAAACACAGGATTATTTTCAATTCAGCACCATATAAATTATATTCAGAACCTCTTTCCTTGACAGTTTGCAGACGTGAAAGAATATAAATACAAGAAAGATGGAAAACCCACAAATTTAATAGCTCAAGATCACTTTATAAAATGTATACATTTATATATGTATAATGTTTCCCTAGAACTGTAATAATCATAATGATGATATATTTATACATATTATATATAAAATAATTAAACTATCAGGGACTAAACAAATAAAAGATCATCCGCTCCGCATTCACTCAACTAATTAATTAGTATATCAATTTATTTAACTAATTACAAATATTATAGACAAAAGTAATTAGTCGCCATAGAAAACGAAAAATTGAGAAAAAAAAAAAAACACAACTCGAGTAAATACTACACGGAAAAAAATGATGCTCAAAATTTTAATAGTTTGTAGTTTATTTTTGACTTAAAATTAGTGTATTTGTATACTAATATCAAACCAGAATCATTATATATTACAAAATGGCTATTATTTATATTAAAATTTGATACACATAGAAGAGAAAAATTTGTAATTTCGTATATTAAAATTAATATGAAAAAGAATCGATAAATTGGTATCTACAGTTATTTATTACTATTCAAATAAGCATAGAAAAATTTTAAAAATTTACGACTTATTCGATTTATGTATATAATAAATTCATTTATAATAACGAACAAATAACATTTTATATTAATTATTAGTCAATGGAATAGAATTTATAAAATAAGAGTTAAAAGTTTTCGGTATTTTTATGAGCGAAAAATCAGTATCTAGTATACTAATTTTTCATTTTATTATTTACCACTTATTCAATATATGTATATAATAAATTAATTTATAATAACGAATAAATAACATTTTATATTAATTATTAGTTAATGGGATAGAATTTATAAAAAAAAAATTTTTCGATCGTAAAGCACTCTCTGATGCTTCGCATCATGAGCCGTACAATAAGAGTTAAAAATTTTCGGTATTTTTATGAGCAAAAAATCAGTATCTGGTTATACTAATTTTCTATTTTATTATTTACTACTTATTCGATTTATGTGTATAGTAAATTAATTTATAATGATTAATAAATGATATTTTAAGCTAATAATTGATCAGTGATATCGAATTTATAAAATAAAAGTTAGTAACTTTTGCAATTTTCGGCTGGAAAAATCAATATCTAAGATACCAATTCTTAATTTTACCAATCATTACTTTTTAATAGATTATGGCATAAATTAATTAACTTTCATTAATAAGTCACGTATTATACCTAAAAGTAATAATATTTACTTCCTTTTTGAAATAATTGATAGTAGTTTTTCGGAATCTACACAAATTGGTAAACTACTTTGCATTAAGTACATAATAGTACTAATCATTGATAACAGATTCCACTTTTTACTATTATTTATTAATTTTTAATATTCTGTTTTTTCCGTGTAGAATTCCAGCTCTCTTTATGTTTTCATCACAATACAAAATTTTTTTTTTATTATTGCATATATTCTTGATAATTAGTTACACACACTTTTTTATTGCGGTATTACTACAATCAATTAAAAGAAAATATGCAAAATATTTTAATCTTTGATATGTAAATTTATTCATATGAATAATTATAATAGTTATTGACTATTGATAAAATTTGTTTTTATTACAATTAAATAAAAGCATCAGAAATATCTGTAATTAAAAGTTACTGGAGTAAAAAAAGCTACTGCTGTATCAACACATTGAATGTTTAGTTAAGAAATAAAATTCAGATTTAGATTCATAGTCATTGACATTTATATCCAAAAGAAATTTCATTAAAAACCTTTTTAATTTTTAGCTTATGGTAAATGAAATTTAACTCTCAAGTTCATAAGTGGGTGAAGTATATTAGAAGACACTCGCTTATCCCGCCACGTAATTTCAAAAATTCAAAGTTAGTTTGAGCGTTACCGCGGCTCTTAATTAATTTAAAAATAATTCATTTTTATTATTTTAAAAATAATAAATTATATAATTAAAAAACATTACAAGATTATTTAGAATAATTTGTTAAGATTAGGTGAGAATAATTGATAGGAAGTCCTCGTACTTATGGCAGGTTAGATTTCTGAAATTAGTACCGTAATTACTTTGACTTAAGTCAAAGCTACGTAACTCAAAACTTGGTAACTTGAAGACTTTCTGCATGTTTTGTTATTCTATTTGAATTTAAATTCATAATGAATAATAATTACAATAAATGAAAAACATCTGAAACAATAATCTTCGTACGACAATTTATATAAACAGTTATTAGTCAATAGTCAATACATTTGCATTACAATATTGTAGTTTTGTTGTATAGCAGCTTTTAATTTTCTTATTTAAACTTTTAAATTTTATAATTACACTGTATTGTTGAAATATAATTTCTAGTATTTATGAAAATACTTTCAATAATTTTCTCATCGTGTACTCTAAGTACACTAAATATGGAAAAAATTATTTTAAATATAAATAGAGAATAGGCGGACAAAATTAGACCGTTAAGGGAATAATGGATTTCCGTGAATTCAAATTCAACGGATCTTTTTTTTGGGCTTCTATTTGAATCAGATTTTCAATTGCCATCGAAAAATTTTTTTTTCCGGGCGGGCAAAACGAATATTGGGTCTACTGAATTAGACTCAGTATCAAAGTTGTAATGAGTGGGCCGATAAAACATGTACTGATGATCATGATGATGGTATCGAAGTTATCTGTGATTAGATTACTATATTCGATATTAATTTTGAGTTTTAAAGCTTATCATTCCTTTAAGTTTATTCAATAAATAATAAGTTTCTAATGTAAGCAAATTATTTGTATAAAGAATGGATATCATCTTAAAAAATTTTTTTAAGAAATAAAATTCTCGGAAAAATTTTTAGAAAAAAAAAGAAGTTTTTTTGAAAAAAATTCTAGGACTCAAAATTGTGCTCGAATGACGATAAGAGTGATAAATGGTGATTGTCCAATTTATAAAAAAATTTCCTTTACTAAATTTTTGGATCCGTTTTGCCCAGCTGGTCCTATTCTGCCTGCACTTCCTTTACTTTCCAGAAAAAAATAATGTAGATGTAACAGGATTAAATCACAGATATATTTTTTCAAATTTTAGATCTACATTTTTTTCAAATTTTTTTTTCACAAGCTCCCAAAATCTTTTTTAAAATTGAAATTTTGAATTTCTACAATTTGATATTTTGCCATTTTTAGATTTTATCTGCATAGATCTAATTAAAATACGTATTTTTGACTTCTGTAGATCTAAACTTTTTTTTTCAAGTTGTAAGTATTTCACAGTTTATAATAAATTTAAAGTAAAATTTGAATAATTTACAAATAAATAACTTTTTTGTAGAAATTTTTTTGAGTTAAAAAAAAAAATCTAATTAAAACAATTAGATATAACTTATACGAAGATAAAAAAAAATTACACAAAGTAATTGTTGAGTGTAATTACCCGTCGTCAAAACATTACTCAAGTGTCTTCTTCATTTTACTTTGTATAAGCGTTACTATCCCATTAAACATGCATCACTTGAGATCTTTTGTTTTTCATCTCGTCATCTTCACACTGTACATATATAACGTCACTTCTTGATGTTAATACATGACATGATATATTACATTATTCGGAATAATTCAAGTTTCATATCCCTCTATAATAATAATAATATTATTATTATTATTATATTATATAAAATTATATAATCCATGAATGGAATCATTGGTAGTTTACATAAGTAATACGGTAGCAAAGTTAGTTGCTGCTAGTCCCGTAAGTTAATTTTCTCTCGAGTAATTCCGCTCAAAATGAGACCGCGAACGTGCGTAAATATACTCGTCATACCTAACGAACAAGATTAAGGTGCACTAAAATCAAGAGAAAAATAAAAAATAAAAAAAAAAAGAGGTAAGCAGGAAAAAGGGCAAGCAAAGTAAAGTAAAGAATGGTCACGAAGAATAGTAAACGTATGCAACAACCAAGATGATCCGGTTCAGTTAGCATAGCAACGTCAGCAACCAAGACTTTAGGATACTCTCTGTAGCCATAGCAGTAGTCAGCGTGTATACTTGAGCTACTGAACCCAACGAAGCTCACTCCCACTCCTCTATCTTTTGCCCGTTGGCACGCCGTAATAATACGTAATATCTTTACTGTTTTAGGCAGCCGCTCGCATTATTCGAATGCCAAGCGTGCCACGGAAGTTTAATTTCAAATCGTATTATATTCGCGGGCGTAGTGGTAGCGATACGTTGCTTAGAAGAAAGAGAAACAAGTTTTTGTTTAAACTGTCAAGATAAATTGAGAAGAAGTATGATTATGATGAAAGATAATATTTATCAATATGTGAAGTATTCGGATACAAAAAAAAAGAATTTCGAGGCGCAAGAAATATTTTGCATTAGAAATTAAAAACCAAAATTTTCTGAAGAATAGAAAAAATTTCTTGCCCCTAGAATAATTTTTGGTTTTCAATTCGTAATGGAAAAAATGTCTCGGAGCATGTAAAAGTTTTTTGCTCCAAGAAATCTTTTTTTTCTGTATATAAGTGTGTGTGTGGGAGAGTATTGGAAGGGGATGTATAAAAATTAAATGGAAGACAAAAAGAAATATATGAGAATATATCGTCAGGTGTCGTAGGGAAAAAAATTCTTAGAAAAATCAAAGATTTAGGCACCCTCTCTATCTTAATTCTCGGTTCACTTTCTACATGTGTGCGTAATGTATATGAATTATTGCAAGTCGCTCGTTATTAACGACGACTGAAATTTTGATAAAAAGACCAATTACACACAGAAAAAACAGATATCTTGAGTCAAGAAAATATTTTTGAAGACAAACGTTTTCGGGAACCAAGTCAAGATTTTCTTGAGCCAAGAGAATTCGCCTTGGTTGGAAAAGATTTCTACTTTATATGAGAAAATTTAGGTCTCCGAAAAAATTTTCTTGAATCAAGAATATTTACCTTCAGTCGAGAAGTTTTTTTTTTGTGTGCACTGTAAAAAAATTTTGGTGTAAAAATGGCCTTGGAGAACTTTAGACGGCCGTGTAGTATGAAATAACGGCGTAAAAAATCCTCGGTATAAATTATCCATCCGTGGAATTTTAACACGGTGTGATCTACTTTTTGTAAACTATTTCGTGTTACTCGTTAATTTTGGTTAATTTAACTACTTAATCGATAACTATATTCATTTTATTCACACTGCAAAAAATTTCAAGTCCGTAGTGTGGTGTGAATGATTTGGTGTTAAAATTTTCAACACTGCCGATGTGAAAGTTACACGACGCACAGTGTTAAATTTTTGAACGTGTAAATTAGAACGTTCACACCACCAACGGTGAAAATGTATAAGTTATTTATTTAATATTCTCGATTACTTCGACACTAGGCATTTTATTTTTATTTTATAATAATCTACATCAATAATAATAATAATGATGATTTACTAGTGCTGCAACCCATATATTAGTTGAAAATTTTTAACTACAGATTATATTATCTGACAATATTTGAGCTAATAATACCGAACGGTGTGAAAGAAAACACTCATACCGTGTTAAAAGTAGACGGCTTGATATTTTACACCAAGAAAATTTCACACCGCCCATTCACACCAAGCAGACCGTGAAAGTTTTCGGAGACCATTTTCCCACCAAAAATTTTTTACAGTGTAGATATTAAATAGTATTTTGAGCGTTTCAATATTTTTATGATTATTTTTCTGACCGCAAAATTATCATAAATTACCCATTTACATGCCTAAACTTAACACGATATTTGGTGTGATTTTTACATCAAATTTTTACACCGAGTTATTTACACTACACCGAGTCCAAATTTTTTTAGTGTATCAGTGATATTTTTTGTACAAATCAATGTTAATTACATGCAAATGTTCCTTAATTAAAATATCATGTACTTACAAAAATTGAGTGTTTTAAAAAAATTTTTTTAAACAAAAAGTGAGTGATGTTTATAACGAGCGTCAAGATTTAAAATTTGAGTATCCGAAAGAACAGGGAAGCTTCAAAGTTGTAATGATAAGCACGATAAGAGAAGTTGTTTATAACGGGATTGCTTATAGCGAGCTTTGTCTGAACTTTACTAGTGTAAAAGAGTATAGAGTAATTTTTTCATTATTTTTTCTTGCTGAATAAAAAGAGGTAGAGGAGAAAATAAACGAGCGAAAGTGAAAGTTGAGATGGCCGAGCAAGTGGTATGTACATGATGACTCGACAAGTCAGACAATGCCGCACTGTTCTCTTGTTTAACTACTTACTATATTGCGACTCCAATTGAGATGAAGTAGGTTGTTATTTTTGTTTGAACTTTTTTTTTTGTCAGGGTTTTAATTGAATCTTTTGTTTCATTAATTTTATTTAATTTAGGTCAAATTTTATTATGAATGAATTTCTAACTATGCATTTATTATTAAATGCTATTAATTTAACTATTTAGTAATCGCTTGAATATTTAATTGAGCACACTAATAGAAGTATTTATTTGAGCCAAATAAGCCATTTCTTAATAGTTAATAAATGGCTTATTTGAATAGAAAGAAATGACACATAAAGTTAAGGTTATAACCTTGAATGGAATGAGTGTGATTGTTAGTAAAAATTTATTATAATATTTCATTTTTTTTATATCTTTTGTATAATAATTTTTATCCTCAATTAACATTAATTGTGTGTATTATTTTTTTTTTAAATTAAATTAAACAGTCCCATAAATTATTTGTCATAACCTTACTTAATTAACTTCGTGTGTCATTTCTTTCTATTCAAATAAGCCATTTATTAACTATTAAGAAATGGCTTATTTGGCTCAAATAAATCACATTTAATAACTATTAATATATATTTATTTGGCTCAAATAAATACTTCTATCAGTGCAGTAATTATGAATTTATTGAATAATTTATATATTTTTTCGTATTACATACAAACTGCCTGTTTAGTCAGTCGAAAGAAGTCAATTTCAGACCCATGCAATTTGGCGGGTTAAATCTGATCAGTTTATGCCTTGGGGATGAAACTGTCTTATTTCTGCTCGCTGCATTAGTTCCTGACTTAATTTTAGCCATGTCAGACTCGTTCGTTCATTCTAAACTTCAGAACTCTAAGTCATTCTCGGCAACTAAGTTTAGAGACGAATTTGTACATGCACTATCAGTCTTAAATTGTCTAGTTTCCAAACACTAAATTCTAAGTTTCAATGCAGATAATTATAATTATAATATTGATAGAGACTACAATACGAGACGCGAAATAAACCACTAACTATTTTATATCAATTGTTTTAATTTTACAATATAGATGTTTGTTCAATTCTAATTCTTTTTATTAAAAAAAAGTTTCATTTTTTTGTTTTAACGTATCTGCGGTGTACTTATCATAATATCGTTATTTTCATTGCTCATGTTATTAACGTTGTTTATATTATTAACGGAAATTTTGAAGGCTGGAGTTCGGAGTATGAATTGAAGTAAAAGGTACACGGAGAAATTAATCTCGTTTAAAATGGTATGATGTCATAGTAAAGCCGGGCCATGTTGGCCCCCTGACGGAAATAGAAGTAAACACATGCAAAAATTGCAATCACCATAGTAAAGTTGAAAATAGCTACAGTAATTTGTGATATAATCGTTGTCAATTTTACTATGACCATAGTCATTTTTGCATGTGCTTACTTCTATTTCCATCAGGTAGCCAACATGGTCCAGCTTTACTGTAACACCATTTCAAACGAGATATAAACTTCTATAATATACTACTTTGTTTTTCCGCTGTTTACTTATTGAAGTTCAAAAGCTTCTTTATTTATAATAACCCAAATGAACGGATATTAAAATAAAACAATTGTAAATTTTATAGCCTCCATTTACCCAAAAAATAGCCATAATCCTGCTAAGGTAAAAGCTATCCATTTTCAAAATACTGTGAAACATTTGCGAACTTAACGCGGATTGAAGGCGGAAAGTGCACAAAGGGTGGTTTATTATTTTCATCCCTTGTCACTCAATATACTATTAATCTCCTTGAAGTTTTCCCGAGGGTTTTTATTTATATTATTCGTAAAAACACTCCGCGGAACAAAATATGAGGAGTAAAAATTATCAATACTTGAATAAATAATATATTTATGATTTTTCAGAAAAAAAACTCTTTATACAGGGGAGGGTGGGGCAGAGCGGTCCCCTGGGGCAGAGCGGCCCCCCTGAAATTTTGATAAAAAAAAAATTTTTTTTTTGACTAATTACTATAAATCCGATATGTTCGCGCATTTTTACCCCTGCGCATGACATTTGGGGCAAAATGAACAAGCCCAAAATTTTGAAAAAGTGATTTTTTCATATTTTTATCGTCAAATTAAAAAAAAAATTTTTATAATTCCACATTTCTAGCCCTACGCATAAGACCTGGGGCAAAATGGACCAGCCAAAACTTCCGAAAAAATTATTTTTTCATATTTTTCGGCCGTTTCTCTATGTAGGAGGCAAATTTGGTCACTAAAAATTTATAAAAATAAAATTTTTTTTTTTAGTTGATAAATTTTTGAAATAAAGTATAACTATAGAATTGTTTTTTTCTCTATTAAATAACAATTAGTAATTAAGGTAATCGAGAGTGAACGATTTATTACACCTTAAAAAATTTTTTTCAAGTAACATAAAACCAAAAATAGCTGTCAAGAGAAAGAAATACATTCTTAATGATGAAGACAATTTAAAAAAAAAAAAAAACGAAAAAAAAAATTTTTTTATCATTTTTTGGAGGGGGCCACTCTGCCCCACAAAAAAAGAATTTTTTTCCAGAATTTTGGCAAAATGTCCATAAATTTGTTCGAAATAGGACAAAATTTTACTTAAGTAAAGTGATCTTATGGTTGAAAGCCACAAAAAGTAATAATTGGCTTAGGGGGGCCGCTCTGCCCCACCCTTCCCTACATCCTACATAGAGTAATTTTTTAAAAAATTTCGAAACTCCTAGTGACGAAGTTAATTGGGATTGAAAGTTAATTGCGAATTTACTCCTGATTTTTAACGATTGTGGACTTCATTTAATTTCATACATGATCTATAGATCATTTGTGTATATCTTACGAATTCTGAACAACATTTAAAAAAAAAAAATACGTATATATATTTTTAAACACTTGCAGATGCTTATTTTACATGAAAATCTTGAAATAAACGATAGCGTGTTAGCAAAAAATCACGAGTAAAAATCCTAAAAGATTTATCTGGCAGTAAGAATTTACTGGGGCTAGTGTCAAGTGACCAAGGATTCATGGAATCCTTGCAGGATATAAAAGACTTCTTGTTCGTGTTCAGGTTCTGTACTATCTCCAGAATAGATGAACAAGAAGTAAAATAAAGATAATATTAAAAAAAGTTAAAAAAAAAAAAACTAAATAAAAGGCACGTGCGATTTTATGCACGGATATGTTTTAAAAGTACCGGAAGTTAAAGTTAAGAGTAGTTTTCTAGCTATTACAATTTTCACGAACGTCTATACAAAAAGTACTTGATTTTATATAGTCCCTTGTCACGCACATAACATTATTTTTATTACTTTCTTATTTCACATCCACTTTGTATTTTTGCTCTTCTTGACGTCTCATTAAATTTTTTAAGTGTTGATTCAATGAATTAAGATAATTTTACTTTAAGTAATGAGTAAATTTAAAATAAATTAGTATAAACAAACAAGGTAGAAAAAAAAAATGTATATAAAGGTAGAAAACAAAATATATATTACAGAGACAGTAGTCACGAGTACACGTTGTTGATTATATTCGATTAGCAAGATAGACAGAACGTAGAGAAGGAAAACGTGACTTGGTTTCCTTATTTTCTTTTACTTGTATACACGTACGCCTCATTTTTATTTGCAAATGTCTCTTCACTATATATGAGACTAATTTCGTTTGACATTCATTCGATCTTTTACATTTTATCATTCCCTCATACCTGTAGTTTATTCAATAACGTATAGTTTATAAAATATACAATAAAAAAATGAACTATATAAATTGTAAAACGACAAGTAATATAATATTGAAGTGATCAGTACATAGTATCATTTAAAATATTAATTCTTTCTTTTATAATTTAAGTATAAATAATTATAGAATAAACATTAAAATTTATCGTCTACACAGGAAAAATTAATATTTGAACTTTAAAAATCGTAACTTAAACATAAAAAATTTATGACACGTATTATAAAATTTATTGTTTGGAATGTTAAAATTTACTAATTTCCTATCAAAATGAACTTACATTAAAAAATGCAGGCTTGCTTTTTGAATGGTAATTTAAATCTTCATTTTACTGGATTATAGATTGACACCCAGGTTCCAGGTTATAATTTCAAACACTAATTTTTAAAGTTTATTTTTTTCTGTGGGTGAATACATATACACTGTTTAAAATTTTGGTCGATTTTCAGGGATAATCGTCGTGGAAAATTAATAAACTTTGTTAGTTTTACCTGAATATCGATTTTTCACAGAATTAAAAAATTTAAAGCTCCATTTTCAATGAAAATACAATGAGACTATTTAAAAATAGTTGTTCTCTGTAAATAATCAAAATATTGAGTTGGATTTTACCTTAAAAAATTTAAAAAATACAGTGATAACTTTTTTTTTAAAAACCTTAATTAGTTTATGATGATTATGAGTTTATTAAAATCTTCATATGAAATTTCTCGTATTTAAAAACTAATACCAAAAAAAAAAAATTCCAATTAAAACTATGATTTTTCAAATAAATATTAGCTTTAAAATTAATATTATTTAAAATTGATTGACTTATAGACAATAAATAAACAATTATTGATACACGGAAAGAATTTTATGGTAAAAGTTATACTGAATTTTATGATTGAAAATATCATTTAAATTATTAAATAAACAATCTGAACTGTAGTATCTACCAACTAAATGGTAAAATTTACAATTATTTATGATCATCAGAAATCATAACTTTTATTATCTTACATAATTACTACTATTATATTAACATCGTTATTCTTAATAACCTGATGGTAATAGTTACTATCAGCCTAAATAATTATGACCATCTAAGCTAATAAAAAATTTTAACATCAGCGTTATAGTCTGACGCTTGTCTATGTGTAATTTGTTTAACTTTGAAGTGATTAATTTTACACACACCCACGCACGCACACATACACGCACACATACACGCACACATTCTTAGTTAAGAATTTTTACAACTTTGAATGGTAATAGTTACCATCTTCGGTTGTAACAAATATAATTTTTAATAGTTAGAATTACCACCTTCGATAGTAATTGTTACCACCATCATTTGTTACTGTTATCATTTTTAATAGTAAAAATAATTATTAGAACCATTGAAAAATTTGATTACCATTTTAGATAGTAAAAATTAAAAATTTTGTACTGTAGCTAGTATCATTAAATTCTCTCCGTGTATGAAATAAAATAAAATACATTGAGATGTTAATTTTCATGACATTTATGACTTGGAAATTTAAATTAATGTAAAAATAAAGTATGTAGAAATAAAGTCTGTAGCCAACCGAAACAAGCTAATTTAAGTCCAATGCCGCGAATGAATATTAGAAAACGCGTAAATTGTGAATGTCTTCAGTCAGCGGGCAGCAACAAACTTGTTTCGTCCCTTGCGAACAGCTGACTAAAGGCTTTTGCAATTTAAACTCTGATACTTGTCATTTGTTTAATAGTAATTTCAGACCACTAATATTATTTACGTAAATGACAGTTCTGACTTTGTGATTAAATTTTTTAAAAATTAGTTTGAATAATAAATAGTATTTATAGTTTCTGCTTAATTATAAATTGCAAATGACAATGCTAATAGTTGATGACACCATTGGTCTTAAATTAACTTGCTTCGAACTGGATGCTAACATGCTAACACTGAAACTTCAAGTTCTAATGCAGGTAATCATGTAAAATCTAGTCTGTAATTCAGGATGGAACACGATTTCAGACTGCGGATCATGTCAGCCAACTTCACTCTGGTCTGAAATCGTTTTGTTTCATCCCTTGTCACACAATATACTATTTCACCATACCCGCGCCGAAAGCTTAAATTTCTGCCCCGTTTAGAGGGAAGAAAGTCGTTTTTGTCTTGTATGAGAAAACAAATGATAAAAATTGACGCATGCGCCATTCTTCCCATAAACAGAGGCCAAAATTTAAACTTTCAGATGCAGATCCAATGAAAAATTGTGTATATCTGCACGAAAAAATATATATCCCGGCAAAATAGTATATATCCCCCCATGGAAAAAATTTATATGTTGAATATATTAAAAATATATTTCTACATATAAATCATATATAAACGTAATATAACAAAAATATATGTCAAATATACTGAAAATATAAGCGAATATATGCTACATATAAAAAAAATATAAATAGAATATATATGGAATATATAACTTTTGGCCGATTTTCGTATATATAAAATATATGTTCAATATAATGAAGTTATATGTATAATATATTTTGTATGGATAATCATAAAGGCAGTAAAAGTTCAAAGAAATATATACAAAATATATTGGCTTTATATTTAAAATATAATTGATAGAATATATTGTGAATATATGTAAAATATATTTAGTTTATAAGGAAAATATAATAATTTAATATAACCAAAATATATCCCTCGCGGACTCGGGATTACTCCGAAATCATGGTGAAATTTCGGTGAAATCATAGTGAAATGACAGTGAAATCACTGTAACTTTGTGCCATTTGCTTACTGTGTGATAATTATCATCCGATGGTAATTTTATGATGATTTCACCATCGATTCATAGTAGAATCACAATAGCATAACAGTCAATTTACAGTAGTATAGCTGTAAGTTGACAGTAGTATTACTGTGTATTTACAGTGATTTCACTATCAGTTTATGCTGGATCTGCAGTGCTTCAGTCATGCTTTCTCAGTAATAATACCGTGATCATACAGTGATTTCACAGCAGTCTTACTATAGATTCTTCGTGAAATCACAATAATATCGCTGTGAATTGACAGTAATATTACTGTGATTTCTTAATCATTTAATCCTGGATCTGCTTAGTTTTCATCGAGATTTAGGGGCAATATTGAGATCCTATATTTATTGATTCAAAGATAATAATAATAAAATTAATAATAATATTATAATAGCAACAATAATCCTAATCTTGGTTTTTCAATAAATAATTTTTCTTGTTTAAAAAAATTATTTAGTATCCATCCCTTTGTACGACTTCATGTAATTATTCCTCTGGAGGATTAAATGCTATTTTTTTACCCTCGGTAAAGAAGGAATTTTATTTTTTTTTAACGCATGATGGGATTCGAACTGCCGACCCTTCGATTGAGAGTAGCTTAAGTCATGTACTTTAGCCCACTCGGCCACCACACGCATTCGGAACTTAATATTTAATCTGTTACTTCATGCTATTCAATACTATATATACTCAAGATTAAGCTATAAGAAAAATTATTTTATTAAATACTATAAAATTAAAAGAATTCGATATTTATCAAAAAAAAATTTTTACCTTCATTTGTAAATCATCAAGTTTTCTTAATTTAAGAATATTTTATTTTAAATTATGATAAATAATAAATATTTACTATTGAAATATTAATCTAAATGATATTCTCTTTATTTTTTGCAGTAGTTTAAATTCAATTTATACAGTTTTAAAAAAAAAGTTATTCAATTTTTTTATTTATTTATTTTTTTTCATAATTCTGAAGAATTTTACCGTCTTAAGCTTTTATAAAATTAACTAAATTAGACAATTACAGATAAAGTTTCGCTCGGAAATTCCTAAAATAGCTAAATTTATAATAAATAAAATACATTTGTGCCCAAGTATTTGCTAAACTTACAAATAATTATAGGAGCATTTATGAAATAATTGATATTATTTTTTTTTTAATTCCATTTCTATCGATTAATGACATTAAAAATTCAAATTTTTGATTTTGAAATTGGATTAATGATAGATGTACCGTATCAGATCACTATCAAAGTAGAGTGAAATCATGGAGAAAACGCTAATAATTTGCTGTGAAAATATCATAGAGTCACAGTGCTAATACTACTAGGTTGTCATGGGATCACGGTAAATTCATGGTTAAACCACTATGAACTGACTGTGAAACTATTGTAAAGTCACAGAGTTAACACTATCAAATTACTATGGAATCACAGTGAATTCGTAGTGAAATCACGATAAACTGACTGT